>NC_061834.1:7301380-7306380 GCF_019202785.1 Penaeus chinensis | reverse complement strand
GCTTTACACTTTAGTATATGTATCATCAGTAAAAAAAAATAATTGAACGATGGTCTCTCAGCTTATGAGACTATAAACCAAACCTTTGTAACTGAGAAAAGATTTAAAGTTTTGGAAAGATAAATCATACTCACTATATGTAAGACACAGAGGTCAGCATACAATAGATATTACACCTGGTGTAATGTACCCTGATTATAGTGAATAACCGTAGCACTTGACTAATAAATTGCATTTAAGGATTTTTTTTTCAATTACCAGAACGAAATTTGTTTGTTTAAAATCAGTGGCATGAAAAACCGGAAAAAAGAGCATGTTACAGCCTTATAAAGGAACACAAAACTACAGCTCTACTGATTCATTTGTATCACTGCCTCATGTTAAACGTGCTCCGAGGATAATCTTCTAGAATTTAGATTTCTTGGTAGAGAAGATGCTGGAGAGATGATGCTGGAGACGAGGACTGAATAGGAATCGAGGCTCGACCAAAAAGATTTCGAGAAATGAATATACTTTTTTTGTAATAAATAGTATTTGGAACTTTATTGTGAGTATTTGACCATCAAAGAGAACCCGATCGATGGCAATGCTACTGGTATTTTGTTTTAAGGGTAAAATAATCTGATGCCTTTTAAGTTAATAGATAAATATATTAACAAACGAAACAAAGTAGGACAACACTTTGCTCAGAAATACGATGCAAAATTTACGTTAAATTCTCTTGCTTTACCAGATGATACAACGGACAACGCAGATACTAAACTATTTTGGACACAGGGCCTACGTGCAGAGTGGCATTCCGAAGCGCAAAGCGAAGCGTACATGCAAAAAAGAAATTAAGATGAGATCGCACACACACACACACACACACACACACACACACACACACACACACACACACACACACACACACACACACACACACACACACACACGTCTCCACCTATTCACATACACGCGCATTTAGACCCTGTTGAATAAATAAAAGGAATTGAGACCAAAATAATTGAGACCAAAAGACCTAAAGAACTCGGATTCAAGAATACAGAGATGTCATGCTTCCACTAACTCGTTCGCTTAGGAGGATTACTGTGACTGACCTTGATGCGATGCCCTATGCTATTTATTATGTTACTTCCTATGCTGTTCCTATGTTAATACCTATGGCACTTTATATGCTGTTCCTATGTTAATCCCTGTGGCATTTTATATGTTATTCCTATTTTAATTCCTGTGCCAAACTATATGCTATTCTTATGTTAATTCTTATAACATTTCTTATGCTGCTCCTGCGTTAATGCCTATGCTGTTTTTATGCTAATATATGCCGTTCTAATGCTAATTGCTGTGTTACTATTCTTATTATTTGTTCCTATTGGAATTCCTATAATGTCCCTTTCTTATTTCTGTCCCTATGCTATCCCCATGTTAATTCCTCTACTGTCCCTAATTGTTATGCTGCTGTGCTGTTCCGATTCTAATTCTTGTGCTGTCCCCTATGTTTTTCATATGCAAATATCTATGGTATTCCTTTGTTCATCTCTCTCTCTCTCTCTCTCTCTCTCTATCATTCTTTCTCTCTCTTTCAACCCTCTCTCTCTCTCGCACCTCTCTTTTTCCTCTCTCTCTCTCTCTTTCTCTCTCTTTTTCCCTCTCTTCCTCCCCCCACTATCTCTTTATCTCCCTATCTCTATCTCTGTCTCTATCTCTATTTCTTTCTCCACCTCTATCACTATCTCTCTCTCGCTCTCTCATATGAAGTCAGCCTCGCAAATATGTGTAGTTCTCTGTAGTAATGTAGAAGATGAGCTGATCATATATGCTTAATCATGGTGTGACTACCTAGCTTTTTTTTTACAGGCTGTGTGAGTGTGCATGTTTGTGTGTGTATATATACTGTACGTATTCGTATATGTTTATATATACACGCATGCAGGGAGATGGACCGTGTCTCTGTAATAACAATGAAATGCCAACTCATGCTTACCGTCCTTGTCGTTCACACAAACATGGCACATTTAACACATTCACATGATGCCGGGGTGAAATATTTGATATGAAGCCTAGAGATACCCAAAATGAAGTAAATAAATAAGATAGATAATCAGATAAATAATTACGTAACTTAATCGGTTTAAAGGAGGTAGAAGGAGTAAACAACGTACCGCTGGAATCTCAGTCAGACGCCACCAAGGAGCCCGGACGTTCCTTCACTTTTTCCTTCCTTAATTTTTTCTTTCTTCTTCGTTTAACTTCTTTTTTCTTTTCATTGTTTTTTTTTTTTTTTACAGATCGAAGCAGGTATTCAGTTGAATTGTATAAAATGTTAGAACACGTGACTCCCTGTCGATATAAATAATTCTTCAAGGACAAGTGTCTTATCTTCGTCTTTTTTTCCCTCGTTTTCTTCTCATTTTTTTACGTGAATGAAAAAAAACGGGAGCCGTTGAGAACTGGATCCCTCGTGTACGTGCGTGCGTGCGTGCGTGCCCTTTCGTGCATCATTGCCAAACATAAGTACCACGTAACTGCTAAGAGTACCATTGCATCAACAATAATTTCTACCTCTAGTTCTATCACTACTACTTTTTTTTTATTACTCCTGCTAGTGTTAATGCTATGACTACTCTTACTACTAAAGTAATTGATTATACTTACGCAACGTCTATTAATGTTGTTATTTCCGTTGATGATAGACAGCTGTTACAACTACTATATTACTACTATACCTACAACGTTATTATTAATGGTACCCCGATTTCTTTCTGTTCCTTATTTGGATAGTACTACTACTAAAGCGATTCTTTAGACCATTACTCTATTCCAGTAATAGTAATGATAATAATAATAACAATGACTGCAATGATGACCATAACAGTTATATCAATATCAATGATAGTGATCACGATATCAGTACTAATGCCATTGATAACAATATTAAAAATAGTGATAATGATGACGATGGTAATTTTGATAGCAATGGTAATGATAATGATAGCAATCATAATGATGGTGGCGGTAATACATGGTAATGATAATTATAACAATAATAGCAATGATGATGTACAACGAAATACCAACAATAATAACGATTGTATTGATAACGATGATGATGATAATAACAAAGGAATTAATTACAGGTAGAATGGAAAATGATGATTCTGAGAATTGCAGTAAAGAACGCACGAACAAATTATCAAAAGAAATGAAACACATTTACGAACAGTAAAAAAGGATAATTCAGAAACGTAGGTCCTTTTACCCTTCACCTGACCTCGGTCTTCCCCAGGATTCCATCTTAATATAAACCTTTCTGGTCTCCCTCCATCTCTCCCTCCCTCTCTGGCCTCCCTCCATCTCTCCCTCCCTCTCTGGCCTCCCTCCATCTCTCCCTCCCTCTCTGGCCTCCCTCCATCTCTCCCTCCCTTTCTTTTCTCTCCTCTCTCTTCTCCGTCCCTCCTCCTTCTTACATTCTTACCCTTTCTTATCTCATTGTTTTATCCTTCCTTTCTTCTTTATTTCTTATCTTTTCCTTCCTCTTCCTCCTTATTTTCTTCTCACTCTCTTCCTCTTCCTTCTTAATTCTCATTCCCTTCCCTTTATCTCCATTCTCTATCCCTCCCTTTTTTCTGTCCCTTCTTCTCCTCCCCTTTCTTTCCCTTCTCTATTTCACTCGTCACTTTCAATCTTCTTCTTCCTTTCCCTTTTCCTTACCTTCCTTCCCCTTCCTTCCCCTGCTCTCTTTTCTCCATTCTTCCGTCTCTTTTCCTCACTTTACTCCCCCCTCCATTTTCTATTCTCTTCTTCCTTTTTTCCTTTCTTTCAACTTTTCATTCATTTATTTCTTTTTTAATCCACTGCCAGCCCTCGCTCTCCCTCCTCCCTCCTTCCCTTCTCTTTACCTCATTCTCCACACTTCTCACTTCTTCCCCACCCCTCCCTTCTCCCTCCTCCCTCCTTCCCCTCCCTTTACCTCTCTCTCCTCCCCTTCCCTTCACCTCTCCTTCTTTCCCTTCCCTTTACCTCTCCTTCCTCCCCCGTGCTTCTTACCCAAGCCATAACCCTACCTTACCCAAGCTCCCTAATAGTTCTTGCCCCATTCAGCAGAAGAATCTCGTCCACCTTCTCGTTCCTTTCCTGTCCTTTTTATTCAATTTCAGCTCTCCCTTTCTCTCTCTCTCCTTCTCCTCACTCTTTCCACTCTTCCTCGTCTTGTCTTCTTTTTGACTCGTACTCCCTCTATTATCATTATCATTATAATTATTATTATCATCTACTTTTTATTATTATTATCATTATCCTCCTCCCCATCATCATTGTTATCACTATCATCATTATTACTGTAAACATTATTATCACTGTCGTTATTGTTATCATTATTATTACTATTATCATTATCATTGTAACTATTATCATCGTTGTTATTACTATCATTAACCTCCTCTTCCTCCTCTTCCTCTTCTTCTTCCTCCTCCTCCTGCTCCTCCTCCTCCTCCTCATCTTCCATATTGAGTGACAGGTGTTCACAAGAAGATTCGTTAATACCTTTACAAAACGGGGAACTCCTGTTCGGTGTTGCAATGGCAAAACAGTATATATGTATAAGAAAAACATCAACAAAAAAACTGGAAATTTGGTATTGTTTCCCTTAATTTTTTGTCCTTTTTTCTTTCATTCTTTCTTCTACCTTGACTGAATAAAAAAATGATTTGATGTTGCGAAATATGGATCAAGGTTAATGAGAATAGTAGGTTTCATGCATGGAAATGCCTAATAAAAGAACGGAAAACATGACGAAGCAGTATTCAGTTTATTTATCTGTTTTAATTTATCACACTAATTTTCACAAAATCTATATGAAACTAAGCTAATGATAACAGTTATAGTAACCATGACAATAAAACAAAATGATACCAACGTCATGTTCAGACAATATGAGCAAAGCAAGCAATTATTTTCTTGCATATTCACTCTCTCTCTCTCTCTCTCTCTCTCTCTCT
>NC_061834.1:7268880-7281380 GCF_019202785.1 Penaeus chinensis | reverse complement strand
GGGGGAAGATTCATTGGGGTTCTTCGTTGGTGACTGATGAGGAGGGGGGGAAGGGGGAGGGGGGGGAGTTCTTGTGGATCGAGATTACGTAAGGGAGGGAGAGAGGGAGGGGGTGGAGGTGTAGTAGTAGTGGGGGTTGAAGAATGGGAGGTGGATGATAAGTTAGATAGAGAGGGGGGAGGGGAATGGAGCGTGAAAGGGGGGTGGGGGAAGAAAGATGAAGAAGTAAAGGAAGTGTGTGTGTGGGAAGGGGTGGGGGATGGGTTGGGGCATATGAATGGATGGGAGAGGGGGTGAAGGGGGGAGGGTTGCTGGGAAAAAAACATGAGATTGCAAATCCAGGAAGAGAGAGGTGGGGGAAGGAAGAGAGAGGTGGGGGAAGGAAGAGAGAGGTGGGGGAAGGAAGAGAGAGGTGGGGGAAGGAAGAGAGAGGTGGGGGAAGGAAGAGAGAGGTAGGGGAAGGAAGAGAGAGGTGGGGGAAGGAAGAGAGAGGTGGGGGAAGGAAGAGAGAGGTGGGGGAAGGAAGAGAGAGGTGGGGGAAGGAAGAGAGAGGTAGGGGAAGGAAGAGAGAGGTGGGGGAAGGAAGAGAGAGGTGGGGAAAGGAAGAGAGAGGTGGGGGAAGGAAGAGAGAGGTGGGGGAAGGAAGAGAGAGGTAGGGGAAGGAAGAGAGAGGTGGGGGAAGGAAGAGAGAGGTGGGGGAAGGAAGAGAGAGGTGGGGGAAGGAAGAGAGAGGTGGGGGAAGGAAGAGAGAGGTGGGGGAAGGAAGAGAGAGGTGGGGGAAGGAAGAGAGAGGTGGGGGAAGGAAGAGAGAGGTGGGGGAAGGAAGAGAGAGGTGGGGGAAGGAAGAGAGAGGTGGGGGAAGGAAGTGAGATGTGGGAGAAAGAAGAGGAGACGATAATGCTGAAATTAATTAATTAATTGCTGTTGGTGAAGACAATGCTAGAGAGAGTATGAGGTATGCAACGGTAATGGTAATAATGAAAATGAAAATAGTAATGGTAACAATGATAGTAATAATAGTGATGATGATAATGATAATGTTAATGTCAGTGACGAATAATGGTAAAGATAATGATAATAACAATGAGATCAGTAATAACGGTGATCATGATTGTAAGTATTATAATCATGATAATGCTAATATTGATAATAATGATGATGATGATGATAACAATAACAGTAATAAAAATGATGATGATAATGATAATGATGATGATGATGATATTAACAGTAATAATAATGACAACAACAACAACAATGCTGAAATTGTTCTTAGCAAAGAAAGATATCTGGAAAGCACAAGAACACGGAAGATTTCCCATCATAACTAGAATATCTTTGCGAAGCTGGATAAATCTTCTTCAGGAACATGATTTCCGCATTCTTGATGACTTCTCGGGTTACTATTACAACCGCGAATGCTTCCATCACTCCTACTACTAGTAGTACTACTACTGCTACTACTTCTGCTACCAATACCACCACCATCACTACTACTACTACTCGTACTATTGCTACTACTTCTGCTACCAATATCACCACCACTACTATTACTATTACTATTACTGTTACTGCTACTACTATTGTACTACTATCACCACCCTACAAAAACAACTACTACTACTGGTGTTCCCTCTATCACTACTACAATCCCTACTCCTACGAATACTATAGTAGCAACTACTATTTCCCCCTTTCTAACGTCGATTCTCGGTATGTCAATCAGACACAAAAACGCCACTGTTCTCAACCCCCCCCCCCCCCCCCAACACTCACATCTGGCGTCGCACCCCCCCTCTCCCCTACCCCCTTCCCTAACTCCTTCCCACTTTTCTTTTTGAGGGGGTGGGGGGTGGGGGAGGGTAGCGATATATTTTCAAAAATTTAGACCGGAACTGAAGCAATCAAAGTGGTTTGATAAGTTCATTGAAAATATTTGTGTGTGTGGATGTATGTATAATGACTAATGATTAGTGTATGCACGTACATATACATACATACATATATACCTATATATATATGTATATATATGTATATATATGTATGTATGTATGTATATATGTATGTATATGTGTATATGTACGTGTATATACTAATCATTAGTCTAAGCTTTTCTTGTAACGCTGGAAAACTCTTTTTACTTAGATTTATTAGAGCAGATATGAATTTTGTTCAATACAAACACTCATATTGGTACAAACAATAAACACACTATTTACGTTTATGAATGCATATCAACACCAGCGTGTAATTGGAAGCCCATTCAAGTAGGATTTTTCTTTTTGTCATTAACCATTCAGGATGTCAGAGGAGGACTTTTTGCCACGACACAGACGGAAAGGCCGAGAGGACTTTTCTTGCCGGAAGGGCTTGGTTGTTTATGTTCTGCAAAGCTTCCTATTTTCTGTGTGTGTGTATATATATATATATATATATATATATATATATGCACACACACACACACACACACATACACACACACACACACACACACACACACACACACACACACACACACACACATAAATACACACACACACACAGACACATATATATATATATATATATATATATGCATATGTACACATATGTGTGTGTTCTTCGTCTCTTTTCCTTCACTTTCTTTCCTTTTCCCTTCGTCTCTTTGTTTCCGTTTTTTTCTGCCAACTTTCGTGCTAAGAGTTTATATATTCATGTGAAGGCGCATTGTTCTTCTTACAGAAATAACGCCTTTGCAACGACTTTTCATTATCTTCCATTGTGTTTCGTACTCACCTGCACTCCCTCTGGATCAAGGCGAATGGGAAACTGAATTAATTTTCATTATTATCAGTAATTTGAGATGGGATAAAGATTAAATGATGATAACAGTAATGATACTGGTATTGAAGACAGATATTCAAATAACGACGAATAATGATGTTAAATGATCATAATAAGATTTACAATTTACAATGTACATCTCTTTCACGTGCTTACTTCCATTGAAAAATATAGATAGAAACTTGCTTTACGAACGAAGGTAGAAACCGGTTAAATACATCTCTTGTTTTGTGAAGATATTCATTCTCATTCACACATTTTCTACATTTGTCATTTGCTGTATTGTAAAGGTAGAATCAAGCATAGCGACAACTGTATCACCAGTACTAGCGCGTGAATCATTAATTTTTTTTTTACTGTTACGGTGTAAAGATCCCGCGCACACAACGAGCGTAAGGGAATTATTCTTACTATTTTGGTCGAGACGTTTGTTGTGAGACGAGAAAATTTTCGAGGTTCTGTTGCGTTTGATATTAATATTTTACCTTTTTTTCTTTGAGTAAATGTAACTGTATAATGTATAATGAAATAAGGAATTCGAAGAAGTGTATGAGTTCTTTCACGAGAATGTATTATTCCTTTTGAATAATGATGTTTGAGGGGATTAACCTTATTCAAGAAAAGGTCGACATACATTGTGAGCGTTGTTGCACGGTAGCCGCGTGCAACAACGCTCAACACGTACTAAGGGAAAACGTTACATTAAACACACGGGGAAAGTAGACCAGCAATAAGACCAAAAAAAAGAAAGAAAAAAAAAGAATTAAGAAAAAAAAAGTTAAAACAAGACATACATAAAGAACATGCCTGACCGTTAAAACCGTTAACCATGATTAAAAAAAAAACGTGATAGACAACCGAGGGGAAAAAAAACAAAAAAAAAAACGTACAGAGAAGAAGAAAGTGAAAGCGAGGGAGCTCTTGCGGGGGTTCTTGGTAAACTGTCGACGGAAGAAACTTCTGGAACTTTCTAATGCCTATTGGGACGTTTAGGCGGGGCGAGAGTGCAGTGGGGGTTGGGGGGTAGGGGGGTTAGGAGTGATGAGGGGAGGGGGTAGGGGGGGTTAGGAGTGATGAGGGGAGGGGGGAGGGGGGGTTAGGAGTGATGAGGGGAAGGGGTAGGGGGGGGTTAGGAGTGATGAGGGGAGGGGGCAGGGGGGAAAGAAGGGGGGAGGGTATGAGAGGAGGAGGTCCTTTCGTAGATTTCTTTTTCATTGAGATGCGAAGGTAAGGACCTGAAATAATAACAGTATTATCCCCTAAGGGACAGGCGCCCTATATTTAGGTAAGTTTACGTAAGGACATTGGGTAAACTTTCTCTCTCTCCCTCTCCTTCTACTGTTCCTTCTCTTTTTCTCTCTCTCTCTCTCTCTCTCTTTCTCTTTCTCTCTCTCTCTCTCTCTCTCTCTCACTCTCTCGCTCTCTCTTTCTCTCTCTCTCTTTCTCTCTCCGAAAATGATTCCAAAAAAAATACAACTGAATTCAAACCATTTCTGCTTCGGATTAAGAGAGGTAAAATAATAATAATGATAATCACAGAAGAAAATAATAACGATAATAATAATGATAAAAAAACAAAAAAAAAGTAATAACGCGTGATCTTACGTCATGGATATTCTGTCCTGGTGGTTTAAGTTTTATGTTTTATGACCTGGTGTGACGGTAGTGGCCCTTCCGTGAATGATTATCTTAATTGAGATATAAAGATTTAAAAAAAAACGATAATGATCTCATTACTGAAACTAAAAATTGATACAACTTGCACTGTTTCTTTGTCGCACGAGTTGTTATAGTTATGGTAATGGTGATTATAGTTATTTTGTCGTTTTATGGCATGGAAAGTTTATCACTAAATTTTTTCATTGCATCATGGTATACGACAGACAGCTGCTGTTAGACATGCGTTGTTGAAATATCCGGAAGTGTGTTCGCATGCACACATACGCACACACACACACACACACACACACACACACACACACACACACACACACACACACACACACACACACACACACACACACACACACACACACACACGCACACGTACATGTACACGTTACAAGCACACACATACACAAGAACGCGAACGCACTTTCTTCTCCTGCTTCTTCTCCTGTCTCCGCATCTCTACCTGTTTCTGCATCTGCCTACTTCTCCTTTTTTGCTTGTTTATTTCACCTTCTATATATGCCTGTTTTCCTTTCTCAACCTGTTTTTTTCTTTTTTTTTCTACTTGCAAGAAAAAAATAAATAAATAAATAGATGAATGAATGGAAAAAGAAACAAGTAGAATTAAAAGAAGGACGAAAGAATACGAAGAGAGAAAGACAGAAAAGAAAAGGTGGCAGAAAATCAATTAATTATAAAAATGCTAATCGCTAAGGAATGGTGGATATGATGATAATGATTGTGATCATGACGATAATTATCATAACGATGCTGGTGATGTTATGGATAATGACATAGATATATTAACAATGATGACGGTGGTGATAATGATGATAGTGATGGTAATAACAATAATAATAATAATGATAAGGGTGAGGGTGATAAAAAATATAATAAATTGATGAAAATGATACAATTAAGGCTAATAATGATACAAATAATATCGCGGTTAAGTTAGTTTTACCTTAACAGTCGAGAAGCGCAATGCACACTTTAACATTCAAGAGTCTCAAGCTGTACTCATTATTAATTATGTTGTTTAGGGCGCGGCTTCTGCAATAGCCATTAAAGGAAGCGATGCATGATCAACAAATGGTGGCATGAAAACAAGATACATAGACTAAAGCGTTAAGTCCATCGACAAAAGCAACAAAACAACAAAGCAACATTCCTAATAACAGCAAGGGGGAAAATACGTTGAAACTAAATAACGAACGTGACGAAACGATAAAAGTACCGAATTAACGAACATGGAATAACGAACACAACGACCGTAAAGTAACGAACACCACGAACACGAAATAACGAACACAACGGACTTACGAAAGCGTGTGAAGGTCGTCTACTTGTCTGGCTTTCGAATAGGCCAAGAGACAACAGGCCTCAGAACCTGTGACCCCCTCCCCCCTCCCCATTTGTCACCCACTGAAACACTGAAGGAGGGAGATTGAGGGGAGAGGGTCGGTTAAGAAAAATATAAAGAGGAGGCTTGGAAATAGACGAAGGCGACGCTCCTGTAGTTCCAGACAGTCACAAAAGAAGTCGGAGATATAGAAAAAGTGGTAGGAGATGAGGGACGTAGAAGGAGAAGAAGCAGGAGTAATAATAGAAGAAGTAGTTAATAAGCAGACAGACGCATGTAGGAGAAGCGGAAGACAGACAGAAGAAGCAGTAGAAAAAAAGTAGGAAATATCGGAGAAGTAGAAGCAGTAGAACTAGCAGGCAGCGGCCAAAAACACCTCGTCAAGGCCACGGTCCACAAACCAGTCCTTAGCGTGCATGTATTATCCTACTTTCTTTTTCCATTGGCACAACTGAAAAACACGCGATGGCAAAAAGCCGATGGCAACAGCACTGGCATGGGGAAAAAGGGGAGAGGGGGGGAGGATACTAAGACCATGTCGGGGGGGGGGGGGGTGTATGTGGAGGGGGGGATGATACTAAGACCATGTCGGGGTGGGGGGTAGGGTGTATGTGGAGGGAACAATAGGGGGGGGGGGGGAGCTGAAGTGTATGTGGAGGAGAGAGTGTGGAGGAGGCAGGGAGGGAGGGAGGGAGGAGGAGGAGGAGGAGGATTAAAAGCTGCCCGTCACGAGTGTAGCTTGAATGTATATTTGTCTGGGTTTTGTGTGGGAGGTTGACTAATGCAAAGCTTATAGGCTGTTTAAGTATAATATGCGTAGTTTCTCCCGTACCTCTGCTATACTATATTCTACTAAACTCTATTTTTTCTATGTTTTTGGTTTCTGGTTATATTCTTCTGTATATGAAATTGTCGTTATTATGAAAGTCACTAAAATAACAAAAGAAAAGAAATGGACACGTATATGAATACATTTTTAAGGAGAAAGAGATTTATTCAATTCTGTTAAGAAATGTTCAACTAACCTTGCATTTCACGCAACCGTCACGGAGATCCGGCATTGCACATTGCACCTTTACCATTCAACTTTTTCTCTTTCTGACACACGCACTGTAACACAATATAGTCATCGAAAAAAAATAAAAGAGAGAAAAAAATCAAAGTATCCTCACATCACCAAGGACATTTAAGCAAAAAGGGTAAATAAAACAAAGAAAATGACACCATTTCCGAGTCACGCCTTAACAGTCTTCCAAGAAAAGGAAAAAGACGAAAAGAGGGGAAAAAAAAACAAAAAAACGAAAAAGGGGGAAAGGATAAAAAAAAAAAAAAAAAACGAAAAAAGCGAAAAAAAGAAAAACAGACAGGCAGGATCTTAAAGATTATCCTTAGGACGTCTCAGAACTTCTTAAGATCCCTCGGCGACACTCTCACCTTGAATTTCAATAGGACTAACTTTTTTCTTCATTTGTAATAGGCCTATTTTTTTTTTTTTTTTTTTTTTTTATAATCTTATGCATTTCTTGGTATTGTTGTTGGTGTTATTGTTGTTGATATCTTTCCTAATTTGATTTCATGAGTCGTGATATCTGAATTTTTTTTATTATCTTTTTTATGTGTTTCTTCAGATCAAGTTTATTTTGAACGCGATAGATTTTGTTTTCTATTAATTCTTCTCTTTTCATCATTCCTATTTTTATCTCACGAGTTTATTGCCTTGGCTTCATTGAACAGTATTTCTTGTTCATGGTGACAGTTTCACTATATTTCCAGATATTCACTTTAAAAAAGTATTTAATGAATGTTAACTTCCGAGCTGAGTTTGTCCCTTGTTTCTTCTTCCTCGTCTCAGAAGAAGAAAAAAGAAGAAGAAGAAGAGGATAAAAAAAAACACGTTCTTTCTCTTTCTTCTCAAAAAAAAAAAAAAAGAAGAAGAAAAAAATGTCTTGAATGACCTTTTCGCAAAACTGGTTTTGTCATCGGATGGGATTTTTTCTCACTATTTTTTTCTAATTCATTATTTTTTTTCCTCTCTCTCTCTCTCTCTCTCTCTCTCTCTCTCTCTCTCTCTCTCTCTCTCTCTCTCTCTCTCTCTCTCTCTCTCTCTCTCTCTCTCGTCCAGTCAGAAAATACGTAAGAAAGGGTGAAGCATTTTTTTTTTCTTCTTCTTCTTCTTCCCAAGTTGTTTTTCGTTTTTATTTTTCTTCCTCGTGTGGAGCTACATCCGGGACTTTTTTTCTTCCCCTTCTCGAAGCGTAAAGAAAAAGTTGTTCCTGACAATGGCTTATTTTCTTATCAACTTTTTTTTTTCTTTTTTTTTAATGTGTTTGAGTTATTTCCGTGTATTTCCATTTTCTATTTTAGAAATGTTCATGTAATGTGCATTTTTAGTACAGTTTCATGAAAGATTCTATTAATTTGGCATAAATATTATAACGCACACACCCACACACATATTTCCATGAAATGAGCACGAATACCAATGTAAGCATTAATATGAGTGCATATGTTTGCAGTTGCATTTGCATATATGATATATTCATACACAATGAGGCTCAGACTTCTATTATATTTCAAAAACATGAAAAAAAGATGATAGAGAGAGAGAGAGAGAGAGAGAGAGAGAGAGAGAGAGAGAGAGAGAGAGAGAGAGAGACAGAGAGAGAGAGAGACAGAGAGAAGGGGAGAAAATACATAACGTCCAAATCAGATTCATGAAATATAAAATACAAAAATATATATACACCGCATTCAGACACTTAGTTCTTCACAGATAAGACAAAAACAATACACCCAACAGTTCATTCTATACACTAAAAAACGTGCATTCACTATGTTCTTGACCTCATGACGTGACTCGTTATCATGAAGTGTCCAGCAATGTCTTTGACAATAGAAAGCATGACTTTGAGGTTGAATGAAAGTGAAAATGGCAAAGACTTTCACAGATCTCTTTCTGGATAAAACAAAAAGAAGGAATGCTATTGTGATGAAGAAAATAGAGGAAAAAAGAAAATGGCTGCTATTCATATCTTGTGCGAACACGTGTGAATGGCATCGGCTTTGACCTACGTGAGTCTGTTGCAAATAAGGTAACGATAATAAAAATGATGAATCATTGCAGATGAAAAAGAACATGCGCGAAATATGTACATATACGTATATGTACGTATATATATGTCTGTATGTATATGTATGTATATATATGTACACACACACACATATATATGTATATATATGTACACACACACACACATATATATGTGTATATATATATATATATATATGTACACACACACACACACACATATATGTATATATATGTACAAACACACACACACACACACACACACACACAGAAAGAGAGTCAATACATAATTATACGTGTATGTATGTATAAACGGATCTCTCTCTCTCTCTCTCTCTCTCTCTCTCTCTCTCTCTCTCTCTCTATATATATATATATATATATATATATATATATATATATATATAAGTATGCATATATACAAATACATATCAGCACATAGGCAAAAGACTATATCCTGCTTAGCATCCTGCACCGACTTGAAGAGTTCTAAGAAGCCACACGCCTCGACCGGGCAAAACCAACAGAAAGTCGCGGTCTGCAACTTACCTAATGAGGAAGATAATGATCGCTCGGGTCGGCGACAGCGAAAGGGAAATAGGGGCTTGGGAGAAATGGTCAACGTTTTTTTTTTTCCTTTTTATGTGTTTCTTTTGGTTTGTGTTTTTGTGTGTGTGTGTGTTTTTTGTGTGTGTGTCTGTCTAGGGAGAAAGTACTGTGGGTTTGTGTTTTTATGATTTTTTTGTGATTATTATTATTTCTTTTTTTATAACGTTGATATTGCCATGGAATCTATGAAAACGAAAAAAAAAAAAGGAAAACGAATCGAAAAAACAACAAAAAAAACAACAACGTTGGATTACTTATATAATTCATAACACAGTTTATATATGTAATGAATATAGTGTATTTATTCACTTCTAATCCATCTTGATAGGAAGTTAAAATCCTTCTAATTATTTTCTCCCCTTCTAAAAATGATTATACACAAAAAGTTGTTTTATAAATCGCTACTTTGCCGACGATTTTTTCCACCTTTCAATTTGCTAAATTCAACTAAATCGAAACTTTCATCGGATAGAATACTTTGCTGTACAGTTTCATATTATCTTAGCACTGAAAATATAGTAAAGATTTATGTGATATTTAATGTACTGCGCTAATATATAATTTCCCCGCGGACAAGGCTACGAACCTACACTATCTTCGCCGAAAATAACATAGAGGTTTAGTATAATAAGTTCAGGCTACTTTGAGTCAAACTTTTATTTCTAGAATCATAGCAATCTCGAAATATCGTAAGAAATTATAGAAATTTACCCACCAGGAAATCAGAGAAAAATGCCCATCAGTGTGCATTGTCCAAACATAAGAACTGCTTGTCATACTATATAACCCTCAAATTCATGAAGATGATGTCTTTGCTGGTAATTCATGGACGCTGAATAAAAAATAAAAAATGTAAGAAAGAAAACGGGTAAAAAATGCGAGAAAGAAACCGATTCATAAAAAAAAAATGGAAGAAAGAAAACGGGAGAAAAATGAAAACGAAGCAAAGGAAAAAAAAGAAAGAAAACGGGAATAAGTGAAAATTTGAGGGTGACTTTCGCTTTCATATAAAGGGCCTTCAGGATCTGGCGAATTGTTAATCCATGTCACGGTGCAAGCGAGAGTCATTAGTGTTTTAGCAACAGATATTATGGAATATTATCTCGGAGGCCATTGCATATGAGTAATTCATACTTCCGGTAAAAAGTGGTGAAACTTTTCTATTTTGTGGAAAAATACCGTTTTCACTTTTATGTTGAAATAGTGGTATGAAATGCATTACCTTTCTATTTTCCCCATCTCTCTATATGTGTTTATATATCTCTCGATCTCACTCACGTATTCACTCAGTCACTCACTCCCCTTCCCCCCCTCTATCTCTTACTCCCCCCCTCTCTCTCTTCCCCCTCCCTTCTCTCTCTCTCTCTCTCTCTCTCTCTCTCTCTCTCTCTCTCTCTCTCTCTCTCTCTCTCTCTCTCTCTCTCTCTCTCTCTCTCTCTCTCTTTCTCTCTCTCTTTCTCTTCCCCCTCCCCTCTCTCTCTCTCCCTCTCTCTCTTCCCCCCCTCTCTCTCACCCCCCTCTCTCTCTCTCTCTCTCTCTTCCCCCCCTCTCTCTCTTTCTATCTCTCCCTCTCCCCCCCTCTCTCTCTCTCTTTCTCCCCCCCCTATCTCTCTCTCTTCCCCCTCCCCCCTTCTCTCTCTCTCTTTCTCTCCCCCCTCCCTCTCTCTCTTCCCCCCCCCCTCTCTCTCTCTCTTTCTCCCCCCTTCTCTCTCTCTTCCCCCTTCCTCCCTCTCTCTCTCTCTCTTCCTCCCCTCCCTCTCTCTCTCCCCCCACCCCTCTCTCTCTCTTCCTCCCCTCCCTCTCTCTCTTCCCCCCCTCTCTCTCTCTCTTTCTCCCCCCTTCTCTCTCTCTCTCTCTCTTTCCCCTCCCCTCTCTCTCTCTCTCTCCCCCCCCCCCCTTTCTCTCCCTCTCTCTCTCCATCCCTCTCTCTCGCTGTTATAGAACGTGCCCATCGCCGCCAGACACAACGCCATCTGTTTCCAGGTGATAATCATCCGGGAATTTCCTTAGCAGTTTCCTGAAGACAAAGATCTCTCTCCCTTCCTTCGCCTGTTCTTTCCTCCTATCTCTTTTTCGTCTTGCAACAGTCGTTGTTCATCAGCCGATTTGCAAATTGTCTTGCTTAGACTAGAACGGATATCAAGAGTTGAAATGTTTGTCCCTAATCTTAACGTCCTCTTTCTTCTCTTCTTATTTTCCTTTCTTCTTGTTTTAATTCCTGTTCTTCTCTTTTTCCTCCTCGTCCTTCTTCTTATTCTTATTACCATTATTCTACACTTCTTCTTCTTCTTCTGCTTCTTCTTCTTCTTCTTCTTCTGCTTCTTCTTCCACTTCTTTTCTTCTTTTTCATCATCTCCTTCTTCATCTTTTTCTTCTTCTTCTTCTTCTTCCCCTTCTTCTTCTTCTTCTTCTTCTTTTTCCCCCTCTTCTTCTTTTTCTTCCCCTTCTTCTTCTTCTTCTTCTTCATCTTAATCTTCTTCTTCACCTCCTCCTCCTCCTCCTCCTTTCTCTTTTCCCTCTCACTTTCATGGAAATAATTATGTTTTACGTAGTTTTCTTTGAAGATGACGCTGCAGCTACCAAACTCTCTCCGAAAAAATGTAGGAAAAAAATAAGTAAAAGTATTTGGAAAATAAGATGCATTCTACTATTCAACGCAAATAGACAACAAAGATTAAATTATCAAAAAATAAAGAGAATGATAGAAAGAAAAAGATAAACGAAAAAGGATAAAAGATTAAATATATATATATATATATATATATATATATAATTAAACAGACCAGATGTGTATTAACAGTTTCAGTGTCAAAATGTATCAAATTTACTTACTGTACCTTTTCGTTACGAGAATATTGATTTTTATGGTGCTTATGTTCGGCTTAACCAGTGTAAAGAGAGTTTAAGATAACACAGATCTGAAGAAAAAAATTGCGAGGTCTCTGT
>NC_061834.1:7258880-7266380 GCF_019202785.1 Penaeus chinensis | reverse complement strand
CGAGTATGATAATGATAACAAGGATGATGATAAGGATAATGATAATGATGAGAAGGATATTGAAAATGATATTGTTAATGATGATGGAAATAATATTGACAATGATAATGATAATGATAAAAAACAAATGAAAATAATGTAAATAACTAATCATCTACATCATACAGTCGCGATAAAAAAATAAAATAGAAAAACATCTAATATCATTTAGAAAAAAAGGAACCTGCGAACATATTCAGAAAATACACTTATGGCCTCCATGGCATTCTGTGAACTGTCTCTGAAATTATCGCCTGTGACCTTTTCCGTCAGTATTCTCAGAATAAAGATTTCCTTAATAACTACATTTCTTTTTTTCTAGATCGCACTAAATATATATGATTTTCGGATAAGATTAGTCCATTCTGTGTATCTTTAGCTATTTTTTACTAGCTTCTCAGGGTAAGTTTACAGATAACGAGTCATGATATGTCTGAATTACTATTGTTAAATCTCTCCGTCTCTTTTTGATTTCTACTGCAATAATCTTTTTCGTGAAACTCAACTTTCTATTGTCACGGCCTTCCTTGGTTGCAAGATTTTAATGTTCAGAATTAAGACAATTATATCCCGTTATTATATTTATTTCGTTGCGGTATATGCATTTCCTCGTTCTCTTGCAACGTCTGCATGATTCATTTAGTTTTTCGGACTTTGAAAAATGAAAATACGATTATTTTCTCTTACGGCTTGTATCAATGTAACTGTATACAGGTTCTAACACGAGTCCTGACCTCGGGTGAAATGCAGGCACTCGTGACCTCAAAAGAAGGCCATATTTGAACACAATTTCAATTTCTTTCTTTCTTTTCTCCTGTTTCTGCAGTGCACGCGCGCGCCTTGTGGCCTTTGAAACAGGGATCGTGTCAGAGAGAATTTATTTTCGAATCTCATGCAATGTTGTATTTTGCAGGAATGTCTTGTGTCATTGGAAAGGGAAGATGTGGAGACTTTTTGCAAGCAATTTCTCTCATATTTTTCTCAATTCTGATTTACACACATAATAAGCACACAAGTATATACTTATCCGTGCCCATGTAAAAGTAAATATATATTACTACGTATTAACATTCGCAGATTAATGGCAAAGAAAACCATTAATTTTATATCGTAGTAACAGGTTAATGAAAGAAAAATCATTATTCTTTTTACCCAATCTTATATCACACATAAGAGCAAATCCTATCTTTAAAACATAAACAAAAAATAAAGAAAAATCTAGACCAATCATAAATAAAGCAATATATATATAATAAAAATAATAAAGATAATCGAACTAGATATAAAATAGAAAAACAGAATATAATATAATAGAATAAAAAAGAAATGCTAATGCTAATGACGAGAATAATAATGATAATGATAGTAATAATGATATGATAATAATAATAATGATAGTAATGATAACAGTAAAAGCAATAACAGTAATGCTCACATAGATGATAATGACAGTAGAACTAATAATGATATTAATAATAATGATAATAGTAATAATTATGATAATAATGATGATAATAATAATGATAACGATGATACTATCAGCACTAACAACAATAATGATAATGAAAACAGCAATATCATTAATGATAATGATAGTGATAAAAACAATACTAATAGTAATAATAATATTGATAATAATAATAATATTAATAATAATAATAACAATAATAAAACAACAACAACAACAACAATGATAATAATAACAATAATAATAATAAGAAGAAGAAGGATAATAATGATGATGATAATAATAATAAGAAGAAGAAGGATAATAATGATGATGATAATAATAATAATAATAATAATAATAATAATAATGATAATAATAATAATGATAATAGTAATGATAATAACAATAATAATAATAATAATATTAATAATAATAATAATAATAATAAGGAAATAATGACAATTACAGGAACTACGATAGAAAACATATTCACTTGTTACCATGGCTGTGACAGAAATATGCAAGTCACTTTGCAAACAATGCATATTTGTCAACGTAATTATGATAAGTTCACATTTTTCAAGATGTTAATAACCTTTATCGGATATCAAAGCAATTGCAGGAAGGATTCTCAACAGATATAAATCCGTTTATGTTTGTCTTTTAATTGTCTAAGTTGCTGTATTTATGTTGGGTATTATACTTGCTTGTTTCGTTTCTTTATGTTCATGGTTATATTCAACAATTTATCTGTTTCTCTGGTACTGGTATCTCTCTCTGTCTCTCTGTTTCTCTGTCTCTGTCTCTGTCTCTCTGTCTCTGTCTCTCTGTGTCTCTGTCTCTCTGTGTCTCTGTCTCTCTGTGTCTCTGTCTCTCTGTGTCTCTGTCTCTCTGTCTCTCTGTCTCTCACTTTCTTTCTCTCTCTCTCTCTCTCTCTCTCTCTCTCTCTCTCTCTCTCTCTCTCTCTCTCTCTCTCTCTCTCTCTCTCTCTCTCTCTCTCTCTCTCTCTCTCTCTCTCTCTCTCTCTCTCTGTCTCTCTCTCTCTCTCTCCTTCTCTCTCTCTCTCTTCATCTGTCTATCTACCTATCTATCTATATCAATCTATCTATCTATTTTTCCATCTCTCTGTCCACTATCTCAACCCATTCTTTCTTCTTTTCCCTCTCTTCCTTCTCTACTCTTTCTCTTCCATTTTACTACTTTCCTTCCAACCTTACCCCCTCCTCCCATCCTTCTTCCATCTCCCTCCCCATCCTTCCCTCGCCTCCCTTTATCATAATTTCCTTCTCCTCCCTTCCCATCCGTCTCGCATCGCCCTGTCATTCTCTCCCCTTCCTTTCCTCCCCATCTTCATCCTCCACCTCCTTTCCATCCTTCCCCACCTCCCTTTCCTCTCCATACCTCCGCCTCCCTCTGCTCCCCTCCCTCCCCTTCCTCCCATCCCATATCCTTCTCCCACGTCCCATCCCTCCGCCTCCCTCTCCTCCCCCCCCCCCCTCAAACTCCCTTTCCTCCAACCCCCATCCTTCACCCCACCTTGCATTACTGACGACGCCTCTCCTCTCCCACCCCCATCCCTCGCCATCCTTCTCCTACCTCCCTACCCCATCCCTCCACTTCCCTCCCTAACGCCCCTTCCATCCCCCAACCTCTCTCTTCTCCCCAACCCCCTTCCCTCCGCCTCTCTCCCCTCCCCACCCCAATCCCTCCACCTCCCCTTCTTCGCCTCCGCCTCCTCGCACGACTGACGACGCCCTTCCTCTCCCCAGCGCCGACCCACAGGCACTGACGCTCTCCGTGGGTCTCAAGGTTCCCGAACTTCGCGTGACCGGACTCTATGAGCTCAAGGGCCAGGTCATCGTCTTCCCCGTGAGCGGATCTGGAAGCTTCTGGACCAACCTCAGTGAGTTTCTGCTTTTTTTGTCATTTATTGTCCTTGTTATTGTGTGTTTCTTGTTTTATTGTGATGTATATTGTCGTTATTATAGTGAGTTTTTTTTGTTTTTTTAAGATGTTTATCAAGACGAAATTTGTCTTAATATGATGCTTTTATTTTCATCCATGATTTGTTTTATATCCACTTGTTTCCTACTAAAGTCATAATTCGTTCTTGTTTTGTTATTTTCCTGTATCTGTTCCTTACTTCCTACCAAGAACAGCCAGTGCCTCGATGAACTTCATAATACCACATGGATATTCTTTCGTGGTTTCCTTACCCTTTTCATATCAGCTAAATGCAATCACTAACTCCACGACCAACCTATCTGCAATCACTAAAAGTCCAACCCACTTCCTCCTAACACAGCCACCCTATTTAACAAGGCCTAACTCGCTTCCACTTCCACTCCCCTAACTCCACTCCACTTCCTCCTAACACAACCAACCTAGGCCTAACTCGCTTCCGCTTCCACCCCCTTAAACCTCCACAACAACTACAAACGCTAACCCCAGTCCACCTCCTCACCAGACAACATCGACGCCTCCGGGGTGGGGAGGCTGAGCGTGCAGCAAGGACCCGACGGCCAGGAGCGCCTCAGAGTGTCCGACACCCGCATCAACTTCGACATCCGGGACATCTCGCTCCACCTCAGCAACCTCTTCAATGGGGATCCTATCCTGGGTATGTGTACGAGGGAAGAGAGAAGGAGAGAGAGAGAGAGAGAGAGAGAGAGAGAGAGAGAGAGAGAGAGAGAGAGAGAGAGAGAGAGAGAGATATCTCTACTCCAATTTCTATTTTCATCATCATTACCTTAACATCACCCCTTCCTTCTATCACCACCACAACCCCCATCATGATTTTCCTACCAATCCTCATTATAAATTTCCTACCATTCCTTATCATAATTTCCCTACCATTTCCTCATAAAAATTTTCCTACCAAAATTCATCATAGTTTTCTTAACAATCCTCATCATAATTTTCCTACCAATCCCCACCACAATACTCCTACCAATCCCCATCATAATTTCCCTGCCAATCCTCCTGATGATTGTCCTACCCATCCTCTCCTCCGTCCGCAGGTGAGACCGTGAACCACTTCCTGAACCAGAACAGCCAGGAGGTCCTTCGCGACGTCAAGCCCGAAGTGTCTCGTCAGCTCAACGTGCTCATCCAGAGAGTGATGAACGACGCCCTCTCACAGCTCCCCGTCAGCTCCTTCCTCATCACGCAATGAGAGAACGAAGAGGGAGGGAAGAGGAAGGGGAAGGAAAGAGGGGACAGGGCGAATAGAAAGCTCTTCGGGTGAAAGAACGAAGAGGGAGGGAAGAAGGAGGGGAAAGGGGAAAGAGAGAAGGGAAAAGAAGAGAAGGAAAGAAAATCTTGGGGGTAAGGGGAAGAGATAAGGGAAAAGAGGAGGAATAGGAGTAGGGGGGGAAGTAGAAGAAGGAAGAGAAATGAAAGGAAAGACGGACAGGGAGAAAAGAAGGGAGACTCTATGTCTTACTCGCTCTCGATGTCCATTGGAAGAATCCTAATACATCTTTTTCAAACGACTGTCATGAAAGGTAGTCTCGTCCAGCCTTCCATGGGTGTTTCTGCCATGCTTTAAGTATGAAGACAGCAGATGTATTTTTCAACATCATGATCATAAGTGTGTGTGTGTATATATACGTATGTAAGTTTATATGTATAGGTACACACATAGACGTAAACATTATCATACACCGACTCCATACAGTATTCAAAACTATATTGTTCATGTATCAACTTTTCTTACGACAAACAAGTAGTTAAAACGTAGATGAGTAGTTAAGGTCCATTGTTTTGTTACAAAAATCTACCTACGCAAAGAAAAAAAAAAACAGACTGATGAATGACTGTGATAGCTGAATGTTCTTCCAGTTCAATAAAGAAGTTAAAACCTTATTTGTGTTAAAACACTCAAAATCGTACACCTGCTGAATTGACTTTTAATGCTAAATGCCTTACCACAAGATCTCAAGAGAATATGAGAAATGTAACACCGCTGGGAATCCTGTGACTGTTTGATGGCTGTAAAAAATAAGGAATTAATGAAAGACACGATCAGTTTGCTAAAGTTTATAAGCATTTATCTCCCATTTCTAATCAAATTTAAATGATAAATAGATATAATACATACATTTTTTGAACAGTAATTAGGAATATTTTGTTAAGATATAAAAGTTTAAAGAAAAATATAAAGAAAAGAAAATTAGATTTCGAAATGTGTTTAAGAACTATTCTGGGTGTGAGCTAAACATTAAAACGTTTCATGTTCGTTTGAAAGAATTATTGCTTTTATCATATATAAAAGAAGTGCGTTAATTTGCATTTGAGTAATTGAAAGATGAATACGTAATTCGTCCTGTGCATGGAAGAATACGTGAATGACTCTCCGTATGCAATACCGTGCATGAATGAACTAAAGCAAATGGCATAGCGTGGGCGGTTGTATGAATGATTAGCAATACGATGTGAAAGTAATGACAGAAAGGCAAAAAGGTGATTTAAAAGCGTGACTGCAGAAACGTATTATCAGTCTATGGGCATGTAACTGCGCATCATACATATTGTTCCGATAGTAAGGAGTGCATACTATATATATATATGTGTGTGTATGTTAAGGACCTTGTCGTAGATATATTATATGTTAGAATATTGTTGCTGTACAAATAAAATAATTTTCGACAATGCTGGTGTTTTTGTGACATGTATTTTAGTTCTTTGTTTCTTTATGCGTACTGTACCCTCTCTCGCTTTTATTTTCTTTACATCTCTCTCTCTCACTCGCTGACTGACTCTCTATCTATCTATCTATCTCTGTCTCTTTCTCTCCCTCCCTCTCCCCCTCTCCCTCTCTCCCTCCCTCTCCCTCACTCATTCCCTCTCTCCCTCCCTCTCCCTTTCTCTTACCCCCCTCTCTCTCTCTTTCCCTCTCTCTCCCTCTCTTCCCCTCTCTTGCTCTCTCTTTCCTTCTCTCTCTCCGTCTCCCTTTTCCTTTCTCTTTCCCTCTTACTCTTTTTCCCCCCTCTCTCACTTTCACTCTCTCTCTCCCCCTCCCTTTTCCTTTCTCTCTCCCTCTTCCTCTTTCTTTCTCTATCTCTCTCTCTTTCCCTATCTCTCTTTCTTTTCCTATCTCTTCCTCTCTCTCTCTTTCTCTCTCCCTCTCTTTCCCTCTCTCTCCCTCTCCCTTTTCTTTTATCTTTCCCTCTTCCTCTTTCTTCCCCTCTGCCTCTCCCTCTCTACATATAATCAAGAGGGGGTGAGTTAGTCATTAACTATTCTAATACAGATAAGGATTAGGCTTAATCCGCAGCGCTCTGTTAATGGCACTGATATGGAAAGTTGCTGTATGTCTGCATAATGATAAGTATTTACATGTAATCATATATAAATAGTTAAATGAATATGTAAACACCCCTCTCTATCTTTGTCTGTCTCTCTATATCTCTCTGTCTCTGTCTCTAGCTCTCTCTCTCTCTATTTCTCTCTTACTCTCTCTCTGTCTCTCTCTCTCTCCGTCTCTCTCTCTCTCTCTCTCTCTCTCTCTCTCTCTCTCTCTCTCTCTCTCTCTCTCTCTCTCTCTCTCTCTCTCCGTCTCTCTCTCTCTCCGTCTCTCTGTCTCTCTCTCGCTCTCTCTCTCTCTCTCTCTCTCTCTCTCTCTCTCTCTCTCTCTCTCTCTCTCTCTCTCTCTCTCTCTCTCTCTCTCTCTCTCTCTCTCTCTCTCTCTCTCTCTCTCTCTCTCTCTCTCTCTCTCTCTCTCTCTCTCTCTCTCTCTCTCTCTCTCTCTCTCTCTCTCTCTCTCCGTCTCTCTCTCTCTCTCTCTCTCTCTCTCCGTCTCTCTGTCTCTCTCTCTCTCCGTCTCTCTGTCTCTCTCTCTCTCTCTCTCTCTCCTCTCTCTCTCTCTCTCTCTCTCTCTCTCTCTCTCTCTCTCTCTCTCTCTCTCTCTCTCTCTCCGTCTCTCTGTCTCTCTCTCTCTGTCTCTCTCTCTCTCTCTCTCTCTCTCTCTCTCTCTCTCTCTCTCTCTCTCTCTCTCTCTCTCTCTCTCT
>NC_061834.1:7231380-7241380 GCF_019202785.1 Penaeus chinensis | reverse complement strand
AGTCAGGGAAGGATAGAGGGATGAAGGAGGAGAGGAAATGAGGGATAGGCGATAAGGACAGACAGGGAAGTATAGAGGGATGAAGGAGGAGAGGAAATGAGGGATAGGCGATAAGGACAGATAGGGAAGGATAGGCAATGAGGGATGAAGGAGGAGAGGAAATGAGGGATTGGCGATAAGGACAGACAGGGAAGTATAGAGAGATGAAGGAGGAGAGGAAATGAGGGATAGGCGATAAGGACAGACAGGGAGGGATAGGCAATGAGCGATTGGGAAAAGGAGGAAATGAATCGGTCGTTAGGCAGAGAAGAATGGGCAATGGGGGGATTTGGGAGAAGAGGAAATGGGAGTTAGGTAGTTGGGAAAGACAGAGGACAGTCAAACGGAATGAGGGATTGGGAAATGAGTAAATTTCGGATTAGCATTCGAAGGGAGAAGTGAGGAGAGATTGGGAAAAGGGGAAATGAGCGGAAACAACATTCGGGCAAGGTTATGAGGGATTAGACATGTGTGAAATGAGTGAATACCATTCAGGATAAGCAGTGGCAGACTTTGTTTGTTGTTATCTACATTAATACAATACAATAATCACGATCATTTTTAATTAACTGATTTTATCAAGTAGAGAAATTATTAGTTTTAATATCTTTTAATCTGTCTAAATTTTGTTCCATTTGATCATAATCAAGTGAACATTTTTATCTTTATATTTCATCCATTCCTCATTATTTTCATTTTACAACAGAGTAAAGGAAGAAACGAAAAAAATCTGAAAGAAAAATGACCGAATAGGGAAAGAGAAAGAATAATAGCAAACAAGAAGAGGGAAAAGGGAGAGAGAGAAAACAAAACAAGACGTGACAGAGAAAGGAGTGGAGGAGAGTACGTAGATAATTGTGAGAAAACAAAACAAAAAGAATTATTACACCGAAAAAGGAGGGAAAAAATGAAGGAAGTGACAGACAGACGGAAGAAAAGGAAGGTACGGGAAGGGAAAGCAAATGAGGAGAACAGATAGTCGTTTTTTTTTTTTTTTTTTTCATATTTTCACACGTATCCGTACAGATACATATACAGATGTGTGTGTGTGTGTGGGGGGGGGGGGGGCGGATATCTGTTTATGTGCTAATGTGCTAAATATTTACCCAGTCTTTGCTCACATCCACACAGATCTAAAAAGAGCACATATGAAATAAGTATACCAATCTTGTAATCTGCATTGTTCCTGTTGCACGGTGCACCATCGTAGAACACGGTGCAACATCCTCTTGGGAAATGTGTAAATAAATGCAAATAAAAAAGAGCCATGGAATATCACAAGAATAGTCACGTGATCAAGTGTTAGAAATGTGTTAAATAGAGATTAGCTAATTTCATCACTCTTTAAACGGAATCATGATTGGCCATAACAACCATTAGCTATGACAACCAGTATTCGCAACAACCATGAATCATAACAACCAATAGCCAGAACAACCATTGGCCACAACAGCCATTGACCCCAACAGCCATTAACCTTAACAACCATTAATCAGAACAACCACTGGCAACCATTAACCACAAGCATTAACCATAACATTGCTCATAACATCCATAAATACCATTAACAACCATGAGCCACAAAAAAGCTATTGACCATAACAACAATCACCATTGACCATAACAACCATTAAGGATAACAACCACTAATCCCAACAACTATTGCCCACAACCATTAGCCGTAACAGCCGTTAACTTTAACAACCATTAACCGTAACAACCATTGTCCATAACAATCTTTATCCAGTAGAACCATTATCCACAACAACCATAACCATAACCATTATCCATAATAACCATTAACCGTAACAACCATTGTCCATAATAAACAATCATTAACTATAACAACCATTAACTTTAATCATTAACTGAAACAACCTTTATCCACAACAACCATAAACCATAATAACCATTAACCATAACAACCTTAATCCATAACAACCATTATCCATAACAACCATTAACCGCAACAACCATTAACCGTAATCATTAATCGAAACAATCATTATCCGTAGCAACCATTAGCCGTAACAACTATTAACCGTAACAACCATTATCCATAACCATACACAATTAAGCCCCGTAGAAACACAAGACCGGATGGACATGTTTCTGGCAAGACATATCAGTCCATTTCCTTTCTTGAATGTTTTTGTTGTGGTTGAAATGCTTTTTGGGTTGTTTGCTGGCTTTTTGCCTTTCTTTGTTTTCCTTTCTTGGTTTTCGTTAAGGTTGGTTTTGTCTGTTATTGCTGAAGGCTTGACAGCGTTTTGGTAAGAGATATTATGTCGTTCTTCTCCTCCTTTCTTTCTTTCTCTCTTTCTGTCTGTCTGTCTCTCTCTCTCTCTCTCTCTCTCTCTCTCTCTCTCTCTCTCTCTCTCTCTCTCCCTCTCTCCCTCTCTCTCTCTCTCTGTCTCTCTCACACACACACACACACACACACACACAGTAACATATTTATGCATGCATGTAGACGCGTGTGTTCAACAAATATTACTATACCTTTGATTAAAAAAAAATGCTGCTGATTAAGACCACTGCATCTCTTCGGGCTTTGTCATCAGATCTCCTAGATTACCAATATCTCATTCTGGAATCAAAGGAATTAGCCTTTGGTTCATTATTAGAATCTGGAGGCAAGGAGTTTTCTGTTCTTGCGCACTATAACTCCGCTTTTGCTTCCTTTAAAAAACAATAGTAATAATGAAAAAAATAAATACAAATAAAAATGTAAATCTGTTTGGTTTTAAGATTGTCAGAATCGTGTTTTTAATCATTCTCGGTTGACTCATATTCCTAACAATTGAAAAAAACAAATCGTTCATCCCTTTCTCGGAAATGATGCTGCATAAAGTGTAGAAAAATATTCCGTTTTTTCGTCGGATATGTAAAGAAGTTAGTTAGCCGATTCAAAGTGCATTTGTGAGAAGGAGGATTTACAGATGGAAACATGATAGTGTGGGTCCCTTTGCTATTGATTTCTCGGAATACAAACACCAGCGTGAATAATACACGTGGCTTTTATCCACTGTATCCATCGTTTTATTAATTAGTTTATTTACTTACTTGTGTATTTTTACTATTGATTTAACTTTTTCCTTTTTACTCTTTATTTATTTATTTTCTTTTGCACCTAATTCAGGTTATGTTTCGTATACGAAGTATATTTCCATCTATTTCATAATGTTATGTGATTAAAGAATGTTTGTGTAATGTCTTAATGCATAATGTTTATAATACATGTCTGAATAATGTCCTAATGTATAATGTCTGTAATCAATGTTTGTGTAATGTCCTAATGGATAATATTAATGTTTTTATAATGTCCTAATGTATAATGTCTATGATAAATGTTTGTGTAATGTCCTCTCGACTAAAGATAAGTCATCCATTGCAATCTACTCTTCCTCTAGCCTCGTTGAAATCAATGTTCCTCTTTACAAGGAATCTAATTATAGCTCCTGAAACGCACGTTCGCTCCAGGTGGAAGGCGTAATGAAAATTTCCTTTGCCTGGGGCGTCGGCTATATTGTGCTGAGCAGACAAGCAAGTATGTGATAATTGGCATGCCTCATAAGTGATGACGAGAAAGAGTGTTTTCCCTTTTTTTTAATGGGTGGAAGAGAATAATCCGTTTGTCTTTGGAATTTCGTTGATTTGGCTCTCGGGATGTTTAGATCCAACCGGGTGTGTTGTAGGCGTTTGTATTAGGCTTTGGGGCGAGGCAGAGTTCCATCTATTACGGCAACTGTGTTCTTGATATCGTTTCTCTCTCTCTTCTCATGTATATATATGCACACACACACATATACATACCCCATATATATGCACACACACACACACACACACACACACACACACACACACACACACACACACACACACACACAAACATATATATATATATATTTTTTTTATTTTTTATCTCGTTATACACACATATACGCACGCATGCACAAACACACATACGCACACATCCACAGACACACCAACACACCCAAATGGTTGCATGGACCCTCCTTACCAGGTCCAAAGGCTATAAAACTAGTCGTGCGTGATCACACCTCTCTCCAGCGAGGCTTGTCATTAACTAGTGATGAATGCAGTGGTTCCTCCATTAATGGGTGATGGATTATATCACAGTGCGTGTGACATTCCTCCCAACACAGGCCTTTTCTTCACTGGGTATTGACCTGAGAAAGAGAAGAATGATGTCGATATTTTGATATTTTGGTGTTATTTTCACCGTTTCTTTGAGTCGAAAAATTTACATTTCGCAATACGATATGATGCCAATTTTTTTTTTCGACCAAAAAAATGAAGTATTCCTGTAATTATCAATTCTCAAGATGCAACGGAATCTACTGTATTAATTTTTGTTTCTGAAACCATCAAGCACTTGAAAGCAGAATCGCTTTTGTATTTGGAAGATGATGCGCGCAAATTATCCGGGAGTGCCTGGCTTGTCTTTCCTTTATCCTTCTTTCTCTCTTGTCTCTCTCTCTCTCTCTTGTTTGTGTGTGTGTGTGTATTAATATATATATATATGTATATATATATATATATATATATATATATATATATATGTACATGTATACATATATATATATATATATATATATATATATATATATATACACATCTATATATACATATCTATCTATCTGTCTATCTATATATCTATATATACACATATATATGTATGTATGTATGTATATGTATATACAAACATAAATATGTTTATATATAAATATGTGTGTATGTATGTATATGTACATGTGTATGTGTGTGTATATATATATATATATATATATATATATATATATATAAATGCATGTGTGTATGTATGTATTGTGTGTGCCAGACACACACACACACACACACACACACACACACACACACACACACATACATATATATATATATATATATATATATATATATATATATTCTTCACAAAATAACCAAGAGAAAAATGACAAATACCAAAGCAATTGAAACCGAGAAACAGACAGGGGAATTATTCAAGAGGATGACGCAGCGAAAGCGACGAGAGAGCGCGGGAAATTTGGTCGATATTCCTTCATAGGTAACGCTGGGTCAAAAAATATTTTAATCGGTTCGTTACAGATGTTTGACGTTAATTAGAACACTTAAACTATTACAGGAACTTACATTTTTCCCTTCATATTGTGCAAGGATTTTAACTGAGATGTAAAAGAAATGTGTGAATAAATAAAAATTTTCGATAAGCATTTTATCTCTCTCATTCCACGAAGTATTCGCCGCTGATGTTCTTAGCTTTTGATACGGAAGATCATTTTAAATAATCAATCAATCAATCTCTCTCTCTCTCTCACTCTCTCTCTCTCTCTCTCTCTCTCTCTCTCTCTCTCTCTCTCTCTCTCTCTCTCTCTCTCTCTCTCTCTCTCTCTCTCTCTATCTCTCTCTTCTCTTCTCTCTCTTATCTCTCTCTCTCTCTTTCTCCCTGTTTATTGACCTATCTATCTTTATATCTATCCCTCTCCTCCTTGTAATAATGCATAATGCATAAATAAATTATTAGAATCTTTACCTGTCTCAACCTCTGACATCTTGGCTTTCCTCGCTTCCCCAGCTTTCCAGCTCTCTCTCCCCTCTCTCTCTTCCTTCTCTCTCCTCTCTCTTCTCTCTCCTCTTCCTTCACTCTCATCCTCCTTCTCTTTTCTCTTCCTTCTCTCTCCTCTCCCTTCTCTCTCCTCTCTCTTCTCTCTCTTCTCCTTTCTCTCTCCTCTCCCTTCTCTCTACTCTTTCTTCTCTCTTCTCTTCCTTTTCTCTCCTCTTCCTTCTCTCTCCTCTTCCTTCTCTCTCCTCTCCCTTCTCTTTCCTCTTCCTTCTCTCTCCTCTTCCTTCTCTCGCCTCTTCCTTCTCTCTCCTCTCCCTTCTCTCTCCTCTCCCTTCTCTCTCTTCTCCTTTCTCTCTCCTCTCCCTTCTCTCTACTCTTTCTTCTCTCTTCTCTTCCTTTTCTCTCCTCTTCCTTCTCTCTCCTCTCCCTTCTCTTTCCTCTCTCTTCTCTCTCCTCTTCCTTCTCTCTCCTCTCCCTTCTCTTTCCTCTTCCTTCTCTCTCCTCTTCCTTCTCTCGCCTCTTCCTTCTCTCTCCTCTCCCTTCTCTCTCCACTAGCACTTAGTATCCTTAACTACTGTCTTAACATCTGGGGCTCCACAAACAAAACACAAATACAAAGGACACAGAAACTACAGAACTTCGCGGCAAGAGTAGCACTGGGAAATTTAAATAAATATGACCACATCACACCACATATAAACAAAGGATCCATAAAATAATACAAGGAAATTACCCAAATTGGCTATTACCTATACAAACAACAGGTAACATAACAGGTGTCCTTACAAGGCAAAATAACTCCTTATATATTAAAAGATCGAATACAGAAACCGGGGCAAGAAATATGCAAATCCGAGGACTGGTGATCTGGAACCAACTACCAGAAAATATTAGAAATATCTCCAACCAAAAAACATTTAAAACAAAAGTGAAAGAACATCTACTGAAATATCAATGACATCAGGCGTGTGAACATCTAGCCAAGTACGAAATTTCAGTTATCTGGGATATTAAAATTCTATCTAATCTTGTTAAACAAGCACTGTACAATATCTATGTATATAACATCCTATTACATAATGTAAACAACATATCTATAAATGTAATACCCATTGTAATTAGTGGAATAAAGTGTTTGAATTTTTTTTTTTTTTGAATCCTCTCCCTTCTCTTTCCTCTCTCTTCTCTCTCCTCTTCCTTCTCTCGCCTCTTCCTTCTCTCTCCTCTCCCTTCTCTCTCCTCTCCCTTCTCTCTCTTCTCCTTTCTCTCTCCTCTCCCTTCTCTCTCCTCTCTCTTCTCTCTCTTCTCCTTTCTCTCTCCTCTCCCTTCTCTCTACTCTCCCTTCTCTCTCCTCTCTCTTCTCTCTTCTCTTCCTTTGCTCTCCTCTTCCTTCTCTCTACTCTTTCTTCTATCTCTTCTCCTTTCTCTCTCTCTCCCTTCTCTCTACTCTTTCTTCTCTCTTCTCTTCCTTTTCTCTCCTCTTCCTTCTCTCTCCTCTTCCTTCTCTCTCCTCTTCCTTCTCTCTCCTCTTCCTTCTCTCTCCTCTTCCTTCTCTCTCCTCTTCCTTCTCTCTCCTCTCCCTTCTCTTTCCTCTTCCTTCTCTCTCCTCTTCCTTCTCTCTCCTCTCCCTTCTCTCTCCTCTCCCTTCTCTCTCTTCTCCTTTCTCTCTCCTCTCCCTTCTCTCTACTCTTTCTTCTCTCTTCTCTTCCTTTTCTCTCCTCTTCCTTCTCTCTCCTCTCCCTTCTCTTTCCTCTCTCTTCTCTCTCCTCTTCCTTCTCTCTCCTCTCCCTTCTCTTTCCTCTTCCTTCTCTCTCCTCTTCCTTCTCTCGCCTCTTCCTTCTCTCTCCTCTCCCTTCTCTCTCCTCTCCCTTCTCTTTCCTCTTCCTTCTCTCTCCTCTTCCTTCTCTCTCCTCTTCCTTCTCTCTCCTCTTCCTTCTCTCTCCTCTCCCTTCTCTCTCCTCTCCCTTCTCTCTCCTCTCCCTTCTCTTTCCTCTCTCTTCTCTCTCCTCTTCCTTCTCTCTCCTCTTCCTTCTCTCTCCTTTCCCTTCTCTTTCCTCTTCCTTCTCTCTCCTCTTCCTTCTCTCGCCTCTTCCTTCTTTCTCCTCTTCCTTCTCTCTCCTCTCTCTTCTCTCTCCTCTTCCTTCTCTCTCCTCTTCCTTCTCTCTCCTCTTCCTTCTCTCTCCTATTCCTTCTCTCTCCTCTCCCTTCTCTCTCCTCTCCCTTCTCTCTCCTCTCCCTTCTCTCTCCTCTCCCTTCTCTCTCCTCTCCCTTCTCTCTCCTCTCCCTTCTCTCTCCTCTCCCTTCTCTCTCCTCTCCCTTCTCTCTCCTCTCCCTTCTCTCTCCTCTTCCTTCTCTCTCCTCTTCCTTCTCTCTCCTCTTCCTTCTCTCTCCTCTTCCTTCTCTCTCCTCTTCCTTCTCTCTCCTCTTCCTTCTCTCTCCTCTTCCTTCTCTCTCCTCTTCCTTCTCTCTCCTCTTCCTTCTCTCTCCTCTTCCTTCTCTCTCCTCTTCCTTCTCTCTCCTCTTCCTTCTCTCTCCTCTTCCTTCTCTCTCCTCTTCCTTCTCTCTCCTCTTCCTTCTCTCTCCTCTTCCTTCTCTCTCCTCTTCCTTCTCTCTCCTCTCCCTTCTCTTTCCTCTTCCTTCTCTCTCCTCTTCCTTCTCTCTCCTCTTCCTTCTCTCTCCTCTTCCTTCTCTCTCCTTTCCCTTCTCTTTCCTCTTCCTTCTCTCTCCTCTTCCTTCTCTCGCCTCTTCCTTCTCTCTCCTCTCCCTTCTCTCTCCTCTCCCTTCTCTCTCCTCTCCCTTCTCTCTCCTCTCCCTTCTCTTTCCTCTCTCTTCTCTCTCCTCTTCCTTCTCTCTCCTCTTCCTTCTCTCTCCTCTTCCTTCTCTCTCCTCTTCCTTCTCTCTCCTCTCCCTTCTCTTTCCTCTTCCTTCTCTCTCCTCTTCCTTCTCTCGCCTCTTCCTTCTCTCTCCTCTCCCTTCTCTCTCCTCTCCCTTCTCTCTCTTCTCCTTTCTCTCTCCTCTCCCTTCTCTCTACTCTTTCTTCTCTCTCCTCTTCCTTCTCTCTCCTCTTCCTTCTCTTTTCTCTCTCCTCTTCCTTCTCTCTCCTCTTCCTTCTCTCTCCTCTTCCTTCTTTCTTTTTCTTGCTATTTTTTTCCTCTGCTTTCTCTTTCTCTTACGTATCCTCCTCCCTACCTGTCTTTCCCCACCGCTTTTCTCTTTTTCCTTTTCTTTTAGCTCCCTTCTCCCTTTTTACGTCTTCCCCTTCCCCTCTTCCTTCTTCACCCTTCCCATCTCCCCTTCTTTTCCCTTCTCCTCTCATCTCTCCCTATCCCCTTCTTCTTCTTCCCCTTCCCCTCTCCCTTCTTCCTTTCTCCCTTTTTCCCATCTCCCCATTCCCCTTCCCCTCTCCCCTTCTTCCCCATCTCCCCTCCCTCCCCATCTCCCCTACCTCCCCATCTCCCCTCCCTCCCCATCTCCCTTCTTCCCCATCTCCCCTCCCCTCCCTCCCCATCTCCCTCTTCCCCCTCCACTCTCCCCTCCTCCCCCATCTCCCCTCCCTCCCCATCTCCCCTCCCTCCCCATCTCCCCTCCCTCCCACGTATTTCCCCTCGGATCTCCATGCTTCTCTGCCCCAATACTGGCAGTTCGCACTTTACCCCCGCGAAAAGGTCAAAGGGCGCCGAGGGAGAGGGGGGGGGAGGGGAGGGGGGGTGTCGAGGGGATGGGGGGAGATAGGAGAGGGGATGGGTAGAGCCGGGGAGTCTGGGAGCGGAGGGGGTGGGGAGAGAGGGATAGGTAGGAGTGGAGTGGATAGGGGAGAGGGGGGAGGGGAAAGATTGAGAGGAGAGGAGTAGGTGAGAAGGAAGGAGGAATTTTAGGAATAGGAGGTGGGGGAGGAACGAAACAGGGGAGAAAAGGAGGGGGGGGAGGAAAGGAAGGAATGAGAAGGGCGAAAGGGAGAGTAAGTGATTGACGAAAGGGAAGTGAGAAAAAGAGTGAGAGGGAAGAGAGAAGAAAGGGGTTGGAACGGGGATGGGAGGGAGGAGGAGAAGGGAAGGAGGGAAGCGGAAAGGATATGGAAGGGAGAGGAAGGGAGGAGGAAGAGGAGAAAAAAGGAAGGGAGGAGGAGGAGAAGAGGGAAATGGAGAAGGAAGGGAGAGGAAGAGGAGAAAAGGGAAAAGAGGAGCAGGAGGAGAGGGAAGAAGAGATGGAAAGGAGAGGAAAGGAGGAGGAAGACAAGAAAAGGGAAAGGGAGGAGGAGGAGGAGGAGAGGGAAGAGGAGATGAAAAGAGAGGAAGAGGAGAAAATAGGAAAAGGAAAGAGGAGGAGAGGGAAAAGAAGATGGAAGAGAGGAGGAAG
>NC_061834.1:7218880-7226380 GCF_019202785.1 Penaeus chinensis | reverse complement strand
ATTTATATATATTATTTATATATTTATATATTATTTCTTATTAATATCATCATATCTATATATTTATATATTATTTCTTATTTATATTATCATATTTATATGTTTGTATATTACTTCTTATGTATATTATTATAAATAAGAAGTAATTATTATTATTATTAGTTTTTATTATACGGATGGAGGGGAGACAAGCAGATGATGGAATAATCGAAACGAAACAACAGGGAGGAGGAGAAGTAGAGAGGGAAGAGAAAGAAGGAGAAGTAGGGAGAAAGTGAAGTAAAGATGAATGAGAAGGAGGAAGGAATAAGGGCAAAGATGAGGAAGGAAGGAGAAAATCGAAGGGAATCAAAGAAGAGGAACCAGGAAGGAGAAATGGAAAAAAAGAAAATCAAAGAAGTGGAAGAGGGAGGAGAGGAGCAGAGAGGAAGGCGAAAGAGGGAGGAGAGGAGCAGAGAGGAAGGCGAAGGAGGAAGTAAAGGAGCAAAGAGGGAGACGAGGTGCAAAGAGGAAGGCGAAGGAGGGACGAGACCGCGGAAGGAGGCGCCGCCGCAGGTCAAGAGGGACTCCCGCAGGATGACATCGCCGAGGGGATCACTCGACCCTCTACTGTTTGCCCTCGGGCCTTGACACGCGCCCTGCCCTGCCCCTCGCCCCTCGCCCCCCCGCCCAGCCGCCCTTCCTCTCGGCCTCTCCCCTTCCGCCTCCTCCTTCGCCTCCTTCTTCTCATGTCCCCTTCTCTCCCCTTCCACTCTCTCCTCTCTCTCCTTATGTCCCCTTCTCTCCCCTTCCACTCTCTCCTCTCTCTCCTCAGGTCCCCTTCTCTCCCCTTCCACTCTCTCCTCTCTCTCCTCAGGTCCCCTTCTCTCCCCTCTCCACTCTCTCCTCTCTACTCCTCATGCGTCCCCTTCTCTCCCCTTCCACTCTCTCCTCTCTCTCCTCATGTCCCCTTCTCTCCCCCTTACCACTCTCTCCTCCTCTCCTCAGGTCCCCTTTCTCTCCCTTCCACTCTCTCCTCTCCTCTCCTCCAGGTCCCCTTCTCTCCCCCTTCCACTCCTCCTCCTCTCTCCTCCAGGTCCCTTCTTCCCCCTTCCCACTCTCTCCTCTTCCCCCTCAGGTCCCCTTCTCTCCCCCTTCCACTCTCTCCTCTCTCTCCTCATGTCCCCTTCTCTCCTTTCCACTCTCTCCTCTTCTCTCCTCAGCAGGTCCCCCTTCTCTCCCCTTCCACTCTCTCCTCTCTCTCATCAGGTCCCCTTCTCTCCCTTCCGCCACCTCCTCTCCTTCCTTCCTCCTCATGTCCCCTTCTCTCCCCCTTCCACTCTTCCTCTCTCTCCATCATGTCCACTTCTCTCCCGTTCCAGCTCTCTCCTCTCTCTACATCAGGTCCCCCTTCTCTCCCTTTCCACTCTCTCCTCTCTCTCCTCAGGTCCCCTTCTCTCCCCCTTCCGCCTCCCTCCTCGCCTCCTCTCCTCATGTCCCCTTCTCTCCCCTTCCACTCTCTCCTCTCTCTCCTCAGGTCCCCTTCTCTCCCCTTCCACTCTCTCCTCTCTCTCCTCATGTCCCCTTCTCTCCCCTTCCACTCTCTCCTCTCTCTCCTCAGGTCCCCTTCTCTCCCCTTCCGCTCTCTCTTCTCTCTCCTCAGGTCCCCTTCTCTCCCCTTCCGCTCTCTCTTCTCTCTCCTCAGGTCCCCTTCTCTCCCCTTCCGCTCTCTCTTCTCTCTCCTCAGGTCCCCTTCTCTCCCCTTCCGCTCTCTCTTCTCTCTCCTCAGGTCCCCTTCTCTCCCCTTCCGCTCTCTCTTCTCTCTCCACAGGTCCCCTTCTCTCCCCTTCCGCTCTCTCCTCTCTCTCCTCATGTCCCCTGCTCGCCCTTTCCCTTTCTCCTCTCTCTCCTCGTGTCCCCTTCTCTCCCGTTCCACTCTCTCCTCTCTCTCCTCATGTCCCCTTCTCTCCCCTTCCACTCTCTCCTCTCTCTCCTCAGGTCCCCTTCTCTCCCCTTCCACTCTCTCCTCTCTCTCCTCATGTCCCCTTCTCTCCCGTTCCACTCTCTCCTCTCTCTCCTCATGTCCCCTTCTCTCCCCTTCCACTCTCTCCACTCTCTCCTCTTCCCCTCAGGTCCCCTTCTCTCCCCTTCCACTCTCTCCTCTCTCTCCTCATGTCCCCTTCTCTCCCCTTCCACTCTCTCCTCTCTCTCCTCAGGCCCCCTTCTCTCCCCTTCCACTTTCTCCTCTCTCTCCTCAGGTCCCCTTCTCTCCCCTTCCACTCTCTCCTCTCTCTTCTCATGTCCCCTTCTCTCCCCTTCCACTCTCTCCTCTCTCTCCTCAGGTCCCCTTCTCTCCCCTTCCACTCTCTCCTCTCTCTCCTCATGTCCCCTTCTCTCCCCTTCCACTCTCTCCTCTCTCTCCTCATGTCCCCTTCTCTCCCGTTCCAGTCTCTCCTCTCTCTCCTCAGGTCCCCTTCTCTCCCCTTCCACTCTCTCCTCTCTCTCCTCATGTCCCCTTCTCTCCCCTTCCACTCTCTCCTCTCTCTCCTCAGGTCCCCTTCTCTCCCCTTCCACTCTCTCCTCTCTCTCCTCATGTCCCCTTCTCTCCCCTTCCACTCTCTCCTCTCTCTCCTCATGTCCCCTTCTCTCCCCTTCCACTCTCTCCTCTCTCTCCTCAGGTCCCCTTCTCTCCCCTTCCACTCTCTCCTCTCTCTCCTCAGGTCCCCTTCTCTCCCCTTCCACTCTCTCCTCTCTCTCCTCATGTCCCCTTCTCTCCCCTTCCACTCTCTCCTCTCTCTCCTCATGTCCCCTTCTCTCCCCTTCCACTCTCTCCTCTCTCTCCTCAGGTCCCCTTCTCTCCCCTTCCACTCTCTCCTCTCTCTCCTCAGGTCCCCTTCTCTCCCCTTCCACTCTCTCCTCTCTCTCCTCAGGTCCCCTTCTCTCCCCTTCCACTCTCTCCTCTCTCTCCTCATGTCCCCTTCTCTCCCCTTCCACTCTCTCCTCTCTCTCCTCAGGTCCCCTTCTCTCCCCTTCCACTCTCTCCTCTCTCTCCTCAGGTCCCCTTCTCTCCCCTTCCACTCTCTCCTCTTCCCCTCAGGTCCCCTTCTCTCCCCTTCCACTCTCTCCTCTCTCTCCTCAGGTCCCCTTCTCTCCCGTTCCAGTCTCTCCTCGCTCTCCTCAGGTCCCCTTCTCTCCCCTTCCACTCTCTCCTCTTCCCCTCAGGTCCCCTTCTCTCCCCTTCCACTCTCTCCTCTCTCTCCTCAGGTCCCCTTCTCTCCCCTTCCACTCTCTCCTCTTCCCCTCAGGTCCCCTTCTCTCCCCTTCCACTCTCTCCTCTCTCTCCTCATGTCCCCTTCTCTCCCCTTCCACTCTCTCCTCTCTCTTCTCATGTCCCCTTCTCTCCCCTTCCACTCTCTCCTCTCTCTCCTCAGGTCCCCTTCTCTCCCCTTCCACTCTCTCCTCTCTCTCCTCATGTCCCCTTCTCTCCCCTTCCACTCTCTCCTCTCTCTCCTCATGTCCCCTTCTCTCCCCTTCCACTCTCTCCTCTCTCTCCTCAGGTCCCCTTCTCTCCCCTTCCACTCTCTCCTCTCTCTCCTCAGGTCCCCTTCTCTCCCCTTCCACTCTCTCCTCTCTCTCCTCATGTCCCCTTCTCTCCCCTTCCACTCTCTCCTCTCTCTCCTCAGGTCCCCTTCTCTCCCCTTCCGCTCTCTCTTCTCTCTCCTCAGGTCCCCTTCTCTCCCCTTCCACTCTCTCCTCTCTCTCCTCAGGTCCCCTTCTCTCCCCTTCCACTCTCTCCTCTCTCTCCTCGGGTCCTCTTTCTCTTCCTTTTCTTTTGTCTTCTTTCACTTCTTCTTTCTCCACTCTGTATTCCTCTCTCTCCCCTTTCCATCTCCTAACTCCTGTTGTTGGCATTATCGCCTTTCCTCATCTCCACTCTCATCCTCCCATTCTTCGCCCCTTGTTCTCTTCTCTCCGTCTTTCTTTCCTTTTTCTCCCCCCTTTCTCCTTCTCTCTCCTTTCCCCTCACATTCTCCTCTATTCCTTATCCCCTTCATGTTTTTCTCCTCCCCTTTCTGCCCCCTTTATCCTTTCCCTTTTACCCCCCCCCCCTCCCTTTTCTGTTGTATCAACCCTCCTTTTCTTTCCTCTCTTCCTCTCCCTCTTAACTGTCTCCTCCTACCCTTTCCCCTCTCTTAACTCCCTCTTCCCCTTCTCAATCCTTCTCCTTTCCCTCTCACCCTTTACCCTTTCCCATCTACCCTCCCTTTTCCCCTCTCATCCCCCCTTTTCCTTTTTAACCCCTCCTCCTCTCCTCTCATCCTCCTCTTTTCGCTCTTATCATCACCGCCCCTCCCCCCCCTCTTCTTACTCTCCCTTTTCCCTCTCCTTTCCCTTCTTCTCAACCCCCCCCCCCCCCACTTCTTATTCTCCTTCTCTCCCCTTTCCCTGCCCCTCCCTCTTCTTTTTCTCCTTCCTCCCCCCCCCCTTTTTCCCACCCCTCCCTCTTCTTATTCTCCTTCCTCTCTCCCCTTTCCCTGCCCCTCCCTCTTCTTATTCTCCTCCCTCCCTCCCCTTTCCCCGCCCCTCCCTCTTCTTATTCTCCTTCCTCCCTCCCTCTTCTTATTTCCCCTCTTCCAAAGTCATCTTAAGAACTTCCAATGACTTCTGTCTTGGGAGGACAAACTCTCTCTAGGTAATATTTACGGAGCATCTTTTCATTGCAAGCCAAACTTTTGTTATTGCACGGGAGTCAATAATGCAAAGACGGGGAAAAGGGGGGATGGGGGGGGCAAAATTGAATATAATATTTTAAAGAAGAATGAGGAAGGAAAAGGGAGAGAGAGATACACCTAGAGGGAAAGAGTGAGAGAGAGAGAGAGAGAGAGAGAGAGAGAGAGAGAGAGAGAGAGAGAGAGAGAGAGAGAGAGAGAGAGAGAGAGAGAGAAAGAGGGAGGGAGGGAGGGAGAGAGAGAGAGAGAGAGATTAGAGAGAGAGAGAGAGAGAGAGAGAGAGAGAGAGAGAGAGAGAGAGAGAGAGAGATTAGAGATATATTAGAGAGAGACAGAGAGAGAGAGAGAGATTGACAGACAGACACACAAAGAAACAGAGAAAGAACGAAAGGAAGAGACAGAGAGACAGGAAGAATAAAGAACGAGAGACCGATGAAGACGCAGCACGATTTGATAAAAGTAGCACCCAGGAAGTACGGCGACTGTTGACAGCTCGTGGCCTCGTAATCCTCTTTCGGTTGCGTCATCAACAGGGTCTTGAGAAAATCCCTCTTACTGCTCTCTCGCCCTAAGAAGACTGGCTCTTAACTGTCCCCCTCCCAACCCCTGTTAACACCTTCACATTTCACTATAACTATCGTGTTTTTTTTTTTCTCCTTGATACCAGCAGTCGCCGACTATTATCATTACTTCGATAGCGTCACAACCCTTTTATCATAACTCTCTGTCCTGCAGCGTCGTCACTATTATATTGCTTTACCATCACAACCTCTTTTCCATTACGATCTCTTCACCATTATAACTCTTCCCATCATAACCTCTTTAGCCTTTCTCGTCATATATATATATATATATATATATATATATATATATATGTATATGTCTATATTTTTTTTTAGATATGCTGATGTACTTAATGTAATATTATTATGGTGAATCTAAGGATAGAGGTTGAGACAGGGATAAAGTTATAAAGGAGACGAGGTTATGGTGGTGAGGAGGTTATGATGGTGAAGAGAATGTGATGATAAAGAGATTGTAACATAGGTAATAGTGTGTATATATGTTGTTGTTGTTATTGTTTTTTTTTTTTTTTTTTTTTTTTTGGGGGGGGGATTAAGACATATCAAACTTCTGTTTTCAATACATCGACCTCTTTGTGCCATAGACATCGACATAGTGATACTTTCCTCACCATCTACCCTCCTCTCAGCCTCCGTCTCCTACGCATCATTGCACTTGTAATCTCTTTCATTCTGCTCGATTTATCCGCTCTGGAGGCACAGGCAGAGCGAGACAGTTTAATGAGAAAGTGATTTAGAGAAAATATATCTGTGTTCATTATCAAGGAATTTTTTTTCTTAGTTTTTATATATTTTTTTCTTTCTATTATATATATATAATATATATATATATATATAAATGTGTCTTGTTTACTCTTTATCTTTCTGCGTGTTTCTTTCTAATTGTTTCTCAGTCTGTTTGTCTGTCTGTCTGACTCTTTCTTTCTTTCTTTTTGTTTTTTTTCACTCTCTCTCTCTTTCTTCTCCCCTACCCCCCCCTCTCTCTCTCTATCTATCTATCTATCTATCTCTATCTCTCTATCTCTATCTCTCTCTCTGTTTGTCTCTTTTCTCTCTGAGACTGGTCAGATGCATTCAATGTCACGCCCTCCCTCTAGCAGGGGCGACCAATGAGGGCGGCGTGCCCATGGCATCGCCGCCGTACTGACCTAGTCACGCACACTGCGGCTCATGACCTCTGACCGTCACCTTGACCTATGGAATCACTCTCCCTCGAGTCACGGTCCCGCTTGGATGCTGCCTCCTCCCGCGAGCTACCCGCCAGGGCCCATCCTACCGGGCCTGTCTGCTGCCCGGGTCTCTGCTACTGCACAAGCCGGCCACTTCAGCCTCCGTCCATGCTACACTACCATCAGCCTTCGCCAATGAACACTACAACCAGACCGTGCATTTCCCTGAACCCACAACGCAGGAGAGACCGACCTGACACCTGGTGAACAGCGATGGCATGTCTGTAACACAACCCTGATACTCTCTCTCTCGGGGAAAGGCCTTTTGTAGCCTAATATTTAATGGATTACAGAACACACATTCTAAATTTACATTTTATAACGTACTGTTTAGATGACACAAATCATTCAGTGTATGGGATTGATGTTTATGAATTCAACTGAAGATTCTGACAACTATCACAAGATTTATGTTTAAAATCTAAAAACTAACTAAACGGTAAAAAATTAAAAGCTTGAAATTAATATTTTCAAATAATGTAGTTTTCTTGCACACAGAATCTTTCAAATACATTTTGCCTTTTATATTTACTTTTTCATGTGTTTATTTACTACTTTTTCATTATCATCTCTCTGTTTTCTTTCTGTTTTTTTCTTACCTTTCTCTTGTTTTTCTTCTTCCAATGTTTTACGTTTCTTTCCTTTCTTTTCATCATCTTTTCTCTCTTCTTTCTTTCCACCTTTTCCTAATATTTTCATATTCTTTTCATCTATTTTTTTTCTTCCTCTTCTCTCGATTTCCCTCCTTCCCTTCTCATTTTCTCAATTCCTCTTCTTTCTATATTCGCTTCTGTTTCCTTAATTTTCTTTCCGTTTTTTCCTCCTCTCTCCGTTTTTCTTTCTTTCTTCTTGCCGTTTTACATTCTTATTTACTATTTTCTTTCTCTCCTTCTCTTGCTGTTGCTTTAATCTTTTTTCCTATTTCATTCTTCATTCATTTTCTTCGTATTCCTGCTTTTACGTTTTCTTTTTCCTTTT
>NC_061834.1:7203880-7208880 GCF_019202785.1 Penaeus chinensis | reverse complement strand
TGATGATGATGACAGTGATGATAATGATGATGATAATGACAGTGGTGATAATGATGATGATAATGACAGTGATGATAATAACAGTGATGATAATGATGATAATAATGACAGTGATGATAATGATGATGATAATAACAGTGATGATAATGATGATGATAATGACAGTGATGATAATGATGATGATAATAACAGTGATGATAATGATGATGATAATGACAGTGATGATAATGATGATGATAATGACAGTGATGATAATGATGATGATAATGACAGTGATGATAATAACAGTGATGATAATGATGGTGATAATGACAGTGGTGATAATGATGATGATAATGAAAGTGGTGGTAATGATGATTATAATGACAGTGGTGATGATAATGACAATGATAATGATAATGACAATGATGATGATGATGATATTAACAACAATGGTGATGATGATGATGATGAAATTATGAATGTGACCATAAGAACTGAAAAAAATATAATAATGAAAATAGATATTTATAAACGCTTATAACAAACTTTTAAATTCTTGCCTCAGTTCTTCCGTCGGCGAGGAAGTTGCACGCACGCAAGCACTGCAGTGTTGCAGAGTCGGGAGATCGTGTTGCTACAAGTTTGTTCGAGTTGCTTTAAATAATGTGAAGATTTTGGCCGCGTTTGGGAAACATTGCAAGGCGGTGTTTGTGATGACGTTGATTTTGTGATGACTTAAATTATTTTGTGATGACTGAAAATATTTTGTGATGACTCAAGCGATTTTGTGATGTCTGAAAAGATTCTGAGCTGACTGAAAATATTTTGTGATGACTGAAAAGATTCTGAGCTGACTGAAAAGATTTTGTGATGACTGAAAAGATTTTGTGGTGACTGAAAAGATTCTGTGATGACTGAAAATATTTTGTGATGACTGAAAAGTTTCTGGGATGACTGAAAAGATTTTGTGATGACTGAAAAGATTCTGAGATGACTGAAAAGATTTTGTGATGACTGGAAAGATTCTGGGATGACTGAAAAGATTCTGGGATGACTAAAAAGAGTTTGTGATGAGAGAAACAACATGTGATGACTGAAAAGATCTTGTGATGACTGAAAACAAACATCGCGATAACTAAAAGGATTTTGAGATGACCGAAAAAAAAATCCAGGATGATTAAAGAAATTTCACGATGACTGAAAAAAATCACGATGACTAAAGAGTTTATTCGACGAATTTTATGCTTCTGTGATGAAGTTGATATAATGATGCATTTGCAGATTCTGTGTTAAGACCCGAATGATTTTGACAATGAAGTGAAGAATTTTGTGATGAACCGAAAAGACAAACTCAAGATTTTTGTGATGAAGTTGTGTGTGAAATGAAGCGGTTGATTTACTATTGATATGAGGAATTACATGACTTCGTTGATGTGTCATGCGATGTAATTAACGAAATGATGGTCATTATTTGTCGTCGTGAATGATGTGATTAAACGTGATGTTCGGTTATGTTTTTGCATAAAGGGATAAGTTCGATTTTTTTTTGTTTGTTTTTTTATGATACCGTTATACAAGAAAAGGTGAAAGGGATGCAGGGAGAGGGGAGAAATAAACTCAAGAAGAAATTAATAAATATTGGGCAATGGAAAAAAGGAAGAATGTGTGTGTGTGTCAGTGTGTGTTTGTGTGTGTGTGTGTGTGTGTGTGTGTGTGTTTCGTTTGTGTGCCTGTGTGTGTGTTTGTGCCTGTGTATGCGTATACGTATATTTGATTTTATGGGATAAAAAATAAAGATCACCACAAAATAACAATAGCATTAAAAGATAAATAAATAAATAACAAGAAAATACACAAGAAAAAACAAAGAAGAAAAACACACGACATAACCAAACCTGCTTTCGACAACAACAACAACAACAACAATAACAACACGTAATCCGGAACAGGTCTCCAGTTATCGGATACAGAAGGCTTCCGGAAGAGTGGACATTCGGTTAAATCGGAAAGTGCAGAATATTCGTGGATGCAAGGATTGTTTTTGTTGTTGTTGTTGTTGTTGTTGTTGCGTCTTTGTTCGAAGTCCTTTTCTTAATTATTTAATCGTCCGCCTATTTTTTTCGTCTCGTTTTTCTTCTTTTTCTTCTTCTTCCTCTTTTTTCGTCTTCTTGCTCTTCCTACTTCCCCTTTCTTTTGTTCTTTTCCCTCTACTCCTCCTCCTCTTTCTCCTCCTCCTCCTCCTCCTCCTCCTCCTCCTCTTCCTCCTTCTCTTCTTCCTTCCCCTCCTCCCCCTCCTCCTCTTCCTCCTTCTCTTCCTCCTTCCCCTCCTCCTCCTCCTCTTCTTCCTCCTTTACATCCTCCAGCCAACAGACAAAAAACAAAAACAAAAAAACAACAACATCCAAACGTTTTTCATCCAAACGTTTAGCCAAGATCCCCCCCCCCCCCCCCCCGTACTACTCTCCCTTCCCCCTCCGCTCCCACTTACGGTCTGTTTGCTAGAACGGAGGATATTGCTTGGGTGGGATAAGGTGATGAGATAAGATGGAGGGGGGAGAGGGGGAGAAGAAGGAAGGGGGAGAGGGAGACAAGAAGGATGGGGGAGAGGGGGAGAAGAAGGAAGGGGGAGAGGGAGACAAGAAGGATGGGGGAGAGGGGGAGAAGAAAGAGGAGAGAGGGAGGAGGGGGAGAGGGGGAGAAAAAGGAGGGGGGAGAGGGGGAGAAGGATGGGAGAAAGGGGGTAGAGGGGGAGGAAAAGGATAGGGGAGAGGGGGACAAGAGGGAGGGGAGAGGGAGGAGGGGGAGAAGAAGGATAGGAGAGAGGGGAGAGGGGGAGAAAAAGGATGGGGGAAAGGGGAGAAGAAGGATGGGGGAGATGGGGGGAAGAAGGAGGGGGAGAGGGGGAGAAGAAGGAAGGGGACGTGAGAAGTCTCGAAGGAGAGAGAATGGTGGAAGGGAGAGAAGGGAAGGGGAAGGAGGAAAGGTAGAGGAGGGAAGGGAGGAAGGGGAGAGGAGGCAAGTGAGGAAGGGAAAGGGAGGAAAGGGAGGAGAGGGGAGAAAGGGAGAGGAGAGAAAGAAAGAAAAGAGAAAGGGAGTGAAGATAGAAACAGAAAATATGGTCAGACTTCTCCTAAATCTGCCTCTTTCCCTTGCGTGTGTTTACTTTCGTCCTCTCCTCTACCTCTCTACATCTGTCTTCTCATTTATTGGTCTATCAGTCTTTCTTTTACACCATTTCCTCTTTTCATTTCTTGCCATACGTCCTGTAGAATCCGTGTTACTCCGCGTTATCAATTATTATATCCTCGTCAGTAATTGATAACGTAATCTCATTATCATAATAATACCTATCAACATTCAGGGTTGTCATTTTTTTTTTCAGATACGACCCTTGCATTTCTTTTATTCTTCCTCCTTTTATACGTTTATTTAGTCTTTATGAATGTGGAAAAAGGAAATCCGAGAATAATACCAGTCTTTAATACCAGGAACGATGGTATTTCAACCTGTGTTACCTGACGCGTCTGTTACAACACTTCTCTGTTATGCTGTGACACCCACTGGTGGCTTGGGGTGGGGGTGGGGGTGGGGGTGGGAGGGGGTGAGGGAGTGGGGGTGGAGGATGGAGGTGTCTGACGGGTGTTTGGTTGTGTGTCTTTCTGTATGTGTGCTGTATATGTCCGCCTGTAACTTTATTCCATTATATTTATTTTGTGCTCTCTCTCTCTCTCTCTCTCTCTCTCTCTCTCTCTCTATCTATCTATCTATCTCTGTATATAATCATCATCAACCTGAATCAATTCACTGCAGTGGGTAGGCCTCTCCCAATCTTTTCGCCAAGTATTTATATACATATATATATATATATATATATATATATGTGTGTGTGTGTGTGTGTGTGTGTGTGTGTGTGTGTGTGTGTGTGTGTGTGTGTATGTATGAATGTATGTATGTATGTATATGTATATATATATATGCGCACGATGTGCGTTTACACGATGTATGTGCGGTATCGCATGGATTAGCATATATTGGATAAGTCAAACCTAGATACGGTAGTGGCTGACTTTGTCGTAGATATGATGATGGGTTGAGAACCACCAACAGTGATTATTGCCTAACCAACTACTCCCCAGGGGAAGGATCATGGGTGTGTGTGTGTGTGTGTGTGTGTGTGTGTGTGTGTGTGTGTAAATTGTATTCACTCTCATGTATTTCTGACGAAGATATAATCGAAACTGGTCAAATACATCTCATGTATTGTGAAGATATTAATTCTCAATCATACCTTACATACATACATATATATATATATATATATATATATATATATATATATATATTTCGTCTCCTTTTCCCTCTCTCTTTCATACTCTCTCTCTCTCTCCACCTCTTCTTCCTACCCATCATGATAATGTGTTGTCGTATACTTACAGTATGTCTTGTAAAAGCCAAGATTCACGTGTCAGCTCTCTTTTCCCACACCATGAAATATGTGGAGAAAGGAGGCATGTCCGTGTGTGTGCGTGTGTGTGTGTGTGTGTGTGTGTGTGTGTGTGTTTGTGTGTGTGTGTGTGTGTGTGTGTGTGTGTGTGTGTGTGTGTGTGAATGTAAATTTATTTGTGTTTATTTGTTTGTTTGTTTATATGTGTGTTTAAAGGTACATAAACCTACATACACAAATATGTCTGTGTATACGTAGGTGCGTTTGTATTTGTATATATGCGTGCGTGCGTGTGTGAGTGTGTGTGTGCGTGAGAGACTCTCGGTTAGACATAAGTCGGTCGTTAATCAAAAAAAAAAAAAAAAAAAAAAAAAAAAGATAACAAATAAAAAAAAAGATAACCCCGCCTCAAAAAAAAAGATTAAAAAAAAAAAAAAAAATATATATATATATACATATATATATACAAATAAATTATAAATCAAACACAACAGAATACAGAACCATCGAACTCCGTATCAACAAGAACGCAAACAAGCAAACAAAAAATACGATTAAAATAACAAAAAAAAAA
>NC_061834.1:7187811-7190311 GCF_019202785.1 Penaeus chinensis | reverse complement strand
AATTTATTTATTTGATTTAATATATATATATTTCAATTTATAGATAGATAGATAGATAGATATGAGCAAATCTCTCTCTATCTTTCTATCTATCTACCTATCTATCTACACACACACACACACACACACACACACACACACACACACACACACACACACACACACACACACACACACACACACACACACACACACACACACACACACACACACACACACACACACACACACACACACACACACACACTCACACACACATCTACACATAGTTTCGTCCCCTCCTCCATCTCCATCTTCCCAAGAGCATTATCAGCGCACCATCTGCTTTCACTCGTAACCGCGACAGCATCCTTATGAATTCCAAATACAAATCTAAATCTCAAAAAAAAATATGTCAAACTTTATCCATAGCATGAGTGTATTAATTTATCAAGGCTAAGAGGAATGTCGACACCACTGGACGAAGGCATTTTGTCATTTTCATGGATCGTTCGATGTTTTTTTGTTTCATGAAGGGAAGGCAGAAGGAGGGGGAAGGGAGGTGAAAGGAAGACTAAAGAAGAGGAAGGAAGATGGAGAGAGATGGAAGAAGGAAGAAGGAGGAAGAATAAGGGAGGAGTAGGAGGGAGGAAAATAGAGGGAAGAGGAGAGGGGTAAGAGAGGTGAAGATGAAGAAAGGAGGAGTAAGAGAGGAGAAGGGAAAGAAGGAAGAGAGAGAAAGTTAAAGAGGGAGGAAGGAAGGGGACCAGCAGCTGACTTGGCGACATGAGTAAACGACGCGAAGAGAAAAGACAACGACCGTGACTCATTCGCACCAAAAGCTCCTTCTTTGGAAACAGTTAACACTCGGGGGGGCGGGGGGGGAGAGGGAGAACAAGCAGGTGGCCGGCAACAGCGAGGTGGATGGGAGAAAGAGGGAGGGGAGAGGGGAGAGAGAGGGAGAGAGAGGGAGGGAGGGGAGAGGGGAGAGAGAGGGAGGGGAGAGGGAGAGATAGAGGGAGGGGAGAGGGAGAGAAAGAGGGAGGGGAAAGGGAGAGAGAGAAAGAGGGGAGAGGGAGAGAGAGAGGGAGGGGAGAGGGGAGAGAGAGGGAGGGGAGAGGGAGAGAGAGAGAGGGAGGGGGAGATGGGGTTGATTGAAACACTTGTAGCTTAACAACATTTTTTTTAGGGGGGGGGGGGGTACATGTTGACTTCTTTCCATTTTCTTGTGCTTTTATTTCACTTTATTTCGGTACTGATTACTGGTTTACTTTATTTTTTAATCTGATAATTTTTTATCATTATTATCATTATCCTTCTTATTCTCCTTTTCTATCTCCTTTCTTACGGTCTTCTTCTTAATATCACATCCTCCCCCTTTCTTCTTCCCCTCCTCTTTCTTTTCTTCCCTCTTCTACTTCTCCTTATTATCACCATTCTCCTTCTTCCCCAATTCCTCTTCCCTCTTCGTATTTTCCCCGTTTCCACCTTCGCTTCATATTCTTCATCATCTCTTTTTGATCCGAATTAAACTTTACTCAGAAATCTTTGAAGGGCGCAGGTAGGGAGAAGATTATCACTAACTTGGAATAATAAAAAATAAAAATAAAATAAAATAAAAAATGTTTAATTGCTTTAACCTTTCGCTCGTTCTCGTAGAAACTTTTTAAATATTATGATTTTTTTTTTTTTTTTTATTAATTGAGGAGGGGAGTATTATTACAAACTTAGTGTACTATAAAGAAAAGAAGGACTTTAATCGTGTTTAATAACTACAAGGCACTTAGCGCAGATATCCGTTAGCGTTCAAAAATCCATTCTCAAAATTCATACATTCATCACTATAAAGGGAATTAATTTAATTGAATGTTCAGTGATACATCGCACTATCAATGTATTATATTTATTTGAATCCTCTATCTGTTATCGCACCTGGGTTCGTCCCCAAATTCTTATCAATTAAATATACCTATTTTCAAAATTCATGCATTTATCATATTTTCATGAATGGGGTTGATTTCCTAAATCGCACTAAGAATGAATTATATATTTTGGCTCTCCGTCCGCTAGCGTTTGCGGGTTCATCACCAAAATCTAATAAACTAGTCGATAAAACATGGCCCGACCATTCAGAATGTATCATCACAATCCGGTAGTAACTTTTCGCTTCATCCCGTCGACAAACCAAGTCGCCCATTAACCTGTCAATTTACAAACACGATTTTAAACATAACATAACTCTTCCTCTTCTTCCTCCTCCTCCTTCTCCTTCTCCTCCTCCTCCTCCTCCTCCTCCTCCTCCTCCTCCTCCTCCTCCTCCCCCTCCCCCCCTCCCCCTCCTCCTCCTCCTCCTCCTCCTCCTCCTCCTCCTCCTCCTCCTCCTCCTCCTCCTCCTCCTCCTCCTCCTCCGCTCCTCCTCCTCTTTCTTCTCCCCCTTCTCCTCCTCCTCTTCCTCCTTTGCCCCAGGAAGCCGCTGGGTCCGGCCAGTAATTAATTGATTTGGATCAATACACGGCTTGTG
>NC_061834.1:7175311-7180311 GCF_019202785.1 Penaeus chinensis | reverse complement strand
GGGCGCGTGGCACAGGGTCACTGCGCCTGCGCGACGGCCGCGAGAAGGACCGGGCCTTGACTGAGCTCGAGAATGTCTCCAAAGGTAAGTTATTGATGGGCGGAGCAGGGGTAAAGGGGGGGGGGGGGTTAAGAAACAGGCGAAGGAGGGACGGAAGAAGAAGAGGAAGGACTGCACCTCGGTCATGCATGAAGGTGTTTGTTTGTTTCAAATTCCAACAAGTTTAGTTTGACTTGTTTAACAGTTTGCCAAGTGTGTCAGAGGCAGTGATTTACAGGGATATTGCAAGCAGCATGAGAAGTTGATACTTGTCTTCCTTTTGCAGTTTTAGATTCCTCCTATCAAACGATTCCTAAATTGAATAATTTGATTTAGCTTTGCAAAAAGTTAAAAAAGATAATTACCTTGTATAAGAAGTGATTATAGTTGACTTCCTCTATAAGTATATTTACTTTGATTGTGCAAGTTAATGCATGTACACATCATTTAACCATTAATCTGGTTTGGTAAATAAGCCCTAAATAATCTTTATTTTTTCTGCTATCTGTCAAGGTTTAAGGTATAGTCTACAGCCATTTTCGATTTAAAATTGTGTTTTTACTCCATTACTTCTTTCATCACAATTCAGGTAAGTAAATAAAACAAGACAGAAACTTCTTCCTTAAGAACTCTCTGTGGCATGTAATTTTCCAGTTAACAAGCCCTACGTTCTCTTAAGCATTAAAAGTTATTCTGTATTCCGCTGCGAATCTCTGCTGCCTCGAGCCATTTTCCCTTCCGTCCAGCCGCCCTCCTCCCCGTCTCAGTACGCTAAGGAATCTTCCCTTGTGTCAACATCCTCCCCCCCTTCAGCCAAAGTCAATATGTGAAAAATATCAACATATACAAAATATGATAATAATTCTTAAATGTAAATACTCATTGCCTTTGTGAGAAAGGACGAGAAAAAGAAAGAGAGAGAAATATAGACGCAAGTAATGTATATTGTGAGTTTTGAGTCTTTAGGACATGACCCTTGGTTATGGAAATCCTTATGGCGTTGGGATCAAGCTCGATCAGCTGTTGACGAGGAGGTTTGATTGCCACTTTGTCGCGTGAGGGGGGGGGGGGCAAGAGGGAGGAGGGGGGAGGACGAGAGGACTTAGGACCGAGAGGAAGGGGGGGCAAAAAGAAAGGGGGGGAGGTAGGAGAGCGGAAAAGCTACATCTATGACATAGGTAGGGGGGAGGGGGAGAGCGGGATGGAAGGGCATGGTGTTCGTATGTTTCGTTTTGTGTTTAAAATTGAGAGAATTATTTGATTTTTTTTTTTTTATGGTTGAAGAAATGGAGGTTCTTTATAACTTATTCTTGCTGCGTGAACTTTACGTAGAATGACAATCTACCAGATACCTTAAAATATTTATATGAAAATGCAATACATTCTAACAAGAATCAAATCTTACCATTTCAACGTCAACTTTATTATAAAAGATACATATATAATAAAATAAAATTAATAAATAAACAGATAAGTAATACAAAAAAACGACGTTTTATCAAAACAGAAAAATACCATTTACGACAAAGCTGAAATCCGTAAGAAAATCAGCCCCAAACCTTTTACAAAGTTGACGGCTGCTTAAAACGAATTGGCGGGAGTAATAACCACGAAATGGCTTTACATTCGCGCCGTCAAACTGGATTATTGGTCTCGGGAAACTTTCAACGTGACCAGGGATACAGTCGTCTATAGGCTTGGAACCGGTGGCTTGTGGCACAGTGCCTCGTTCGGCGTCCCCGGGAGAGGATGGTTGCGTCTGGTAGCTGGCGATGCCTTGTGGTTCTCGGGGTAGAATTTCTGGTTAGATTGTGGTGGTTGGTTGCGTTTGGTTGTCTGGTACACTGTGATTCTTGGGTGGTATTTCTGGTTAGATTGTGGTGGCTGGTTGCGTTTGGTTGCCTGGTACACTGTGGTTCTTGGGTGGTATTTCTAGTTAGATTGTGGTGGCTGGTTGCGTTTGGTTGTCTGGTACACTGTGATCCTTGGGTGGTATTTCTGGTTAGATTGTTGGGGGGGAGGGGTGTTCGTGTTCCCCGTTATACTGTGGGGGTTAGGTTCTGTTTAGCAGTTTGTGATACACTGTAGTACTGAAGGTTGTTAGTGCTTTGTGATTTGTGTGATTCTAAGTGTAGTTTTATTTTGACTGATCTACACTGTTGTTGTTTCTGCTTTGCTTTGATTTGTAAAAAAAAAAAGTGTAATTTTTCTGCTTACAAGCTAGTTGTGCGTGAATGCTTGTGATCAATTCTTTAGCGCATCCACATAATGGCCAAAGTTACCAAAGGGTTGCGTATCAGTTCTCGATATCTTAAAAGTTCGTTTGTTCTTTCTTTCTATTGCTCTCTCATCTTTCTTTATTATTATTATTATTCCCTCGTGCAGGATTAAGTAATGTTCACATTTCTGGATATCTTTCCTTTCCCCTTTTTCTTTTATTTTTCATTTTCCCCCATTCTCTTTTTGGTTATATTCTCTCCCGTGGATGTTTTCATGCATTAAAATTGCAAAAGGGCGAGACAGAAAGTGTAATTTGAAGCATAAAGCGAGCGTGGGCCATTGCAGGTTGCAACGAGAACCCTGGTAAAGGTCAGCCCACGAGAGGTGCTTCGAGCGCGAGGGACCTGGATCGCTCCAGCCGAGGGAGATGGAGTCATATATGTATATGTGTGTGTGTCTGTCTGCCTGTCCATACACACACACACGCTCTCTCTGTCTCTCTCTCTCTCTCTCTCTCTCTCTCTCTCTCTCTCTCTCTCTCTCTCTCTCTCTCTCTCTCTCTCTCTCTCTCTCTCACTCACTTACAAACACACATACACAAACACACACACAAACACACACACAAACACACACAAACACACACACAAACACACACACACACACACACACACACACACACACACACACACACACACACACACACACACATGTATATGTATATATGTATATATATATATAAGTATATATATGTATGTATGTATGTGTACATATATGTATATATATATGTATTTATATAAGCCTTTATGAGCACACGCACGTGCGTTCCTGCGTATGCCAATGCGTATGTGTAGTTCTGTATGTATGTGAGTGGATAGTATACATACTAACTCACTCACATCCACCTCCCCCCCTCCCCCCCAAGAAAAAATACCTCACTCCGAAACAAACACAAGCATTCAAAACGACCGATACTCAAGCACAAATTCAGGGTTAAATGAAGTCAAAAAGTTATTCGACTTTTTTTCCATTATCTCGTAACTCATCGTTCAGATTTCCGAAGGGGCGGGAAATCGGGGCGTCAGCGACTGTCATTCCGATTTGCCGATTAGAGTTTTGATTTTAAGATAATGATAATGAAAGATGGTGAATGGACGGATAGGACAGACTGATTTGGCGATTAGAGATCGAATAAAATATATGTAACGAAAGATGATAAAAAGAGTGGAAGACGATGAATGAATGAGGGAAAGATAATGAATGAGTCAAGATCAAGAATGAAGGAAAGGTAATGAACGAAAGCAAACCGATAATTAGAGGGAGAGTATGTGTAAGCGCCTCTATTTAGAGAGAGACTTAGCACAAAACTGGTTGGTCATTGATAGAATGGCATAGCTTGCTTCCTCATTGATAGAAAGAGTACAACACACGGCGATAAATAACACAAAATAACATAGACTAGGAACAGCTCCCTTAATGGCGGTGGAAAGTTGTGCTGGGTCAACGTAGGTCAAGGACTGAGGTCAATATACTTTTCCTTCTGGCGGCGCTGGTATCGGAACCGCTCGAGGGCAGACGCCATTTGTAGGCTGTATGCCCGTCGTGGTAAGTGAATAAGGGACGAAGAGAGGAGGCGGAGATGTGGATGAAGAGGGAAATCAACAAATGAGAGAGGAAGGAAGTCAGGCGAGTTTTAAGGGAGAAAGGAAGAATATAGATAGGGAATTAAAGAATAGGTGACCCACCCTTCCCTTCACGAGCCAGCCAGCGTGAACGATACTTCCTCCCATGAACTTTTCTCCACGAGTGATGCGAGAACACAGCTCACATCATTTCCAAAAAGTGACAAAAACTACGCCTTCTAAAATAAAGAAAAAAAAGAAAGTTGACTTTAACAAATCTAAACAAGCTTTTTTTTTTCTACATAAATCCAGCGGTTCATCGAAACGGGTTGTTAGTTATACATTTTTTCTAAATTTTTTTTTTTTTCGTTTTTCCGTCCTTTTCCCTCCATACCTTCTTCGGATAAGAAGGGACATATATCCAGCGGTCCATCGAAGTGGGTTGTACTCTGCGGCAAATGAGACGTCGGCTATTATGCAACACCTGGCCAGGGACGCTGCCTTGTACCTGCTGAAGGGGACGACCGCGGCGTTTGGCTTTTTAATGAACACTGCATGACGCTCCTCGCCCTGGAGGTTGGGGAAGAGCGGGTGAGGTTGAGGAGGAAGGGGGGACTCTTCCCTTCCCTCTTTCCTTTTTTCATTCCCTCCTTCAATGCCCCACGTTCCCTCTCTCTTTCCTTTCATCCTTCCTTTTCTCCCTCGCTCCCTCACTCTCCTACGTTCCCTGATTCAGTCCCTCCAACACTTCCCTCTCTCTTCCCTCCCTCCCTTCTTTTCTCCCTCTTCAGTCCCGTCCTCCATCCCTCTCTCTTTCCTTCCCTTTTTCCTTTTCTCCATCCCTCCTTCCCCCACGTTCCCTCCCTTAGTCCCTCCCCCACGTCTCTCTCTTTCGCTTTCCTCTTTCTTTTCTCCCTCCCTTAGTCCCTTCCTCCTTCCCTTCTTCATTTTCTTTATCTTTTAGTCCCTCCCTCCTTCCCTCTCTTTTACCTTAGCTCATTCCTTTCCTCCCTCCCTCTTTCACTCATCCGCGTTCCCTCTCTCTTTCCTTCCCTCCTTTCTTTTCTCCGTCCCTCCCTTAACCCTTCCCCTTAAGTCCCTCTTTCTTCCCTTCTTTCCTTC
>NC_061834.1:7162811-7170311 GCF_019202785.1 Penaeus chinensis | reverse complement strand
CACACAAGCACACACACACACACACACACACACACACACACACACACACACACACACACACACACAAGCACACAAACACAAGCACACAAACACAAGCACACACACACACACACACACACACACACACACACACACACACACACACACACACACACACAAACACACACACACGGACATCCACGGGCCCAAAGTCTTCACTGAAGTTATATTTGCTTCCTAAACTTCGGAATCGCATGTCTTGAATCGCACTGAAGTTACGATCGAAAAGAAAAGGAAGAGAAATAGACAAATGGAGAATAAGCATAGAGAAAAGGAAAGAAAAGGAGGAACAGAAAAACAAAGGTAGATATACCCACATATATTTGTACATATAAAAAAGGAAAAGAAAAGAAAATAGATTGTGTATACAGATTGATATAGACAGATAGGTAGATAGATAGGTAGGAAGATAGGTAGGTAGATAGGTAGGAAGATAGATAGATAGGTAGGAAAATAGATAGATAGATAGGTAGGAGAATAGTTAGATGTATAGATAGATAGAGCGGTAGATAGATGTATAGATAAATAGATCAATTGATAGATAGACAGATAGGTAGATAGATATACAGATAGATAGATAGTCAGACAGATGCATAGATAGACAGACAAATAGATAGACAGACAGACATATAGATAGATAGACAGATAGATAGATAAATAATTAAAAATAGGCAAATAAAATTCAGCCCACTCTTTGTCCTCTATTTAACATAACAAAACACTAAAAAGAATAAGAAAATACGTTAAGTAAGGCATAAAAAGATTTATTTGATTTATTTATATTTACTTTGACCACGTTATCTGCTAGTCTGTTGTTACCCAATATGGCGGACAATTTCCCGCCTCCATCTTGAAAAGGAAAATCATTACACAATTTTTATTTTTATTATTATTCAATGAGGATCTCAAACCCGAGAAAAATAATACATTATTTTTTTGTCTCTAGTTTAAATTCTTCATATGTTTATTTATTCGTATTCATCCTGTAACGTTTTTTTTTTTTTTTTTTTTTTTTGAGAAACACGTGTTTAATTTTCTGTGTAGGTGATTTTTTTTTTTTTTTTTTTTATTATTATTATTTTCAATGTCTTCTGGTTTTGTGTTAAATTAATTATCTGTTTCTCGGAATGTACACACACACACACACACACACACAGACACACACACACACACACACACACACACACACACACACACACACACACACACACACACACACACACACACACACACACACACACACTCACACACACACACACACACACGAACATACATGAGCCCAAGGTTATATTTGCTTCCTAAAGTTTGGAATCGTATTTCTTGTATCGTATTAAAGTTACAATCGGAAAGAAAATGAAGAAGGAAGGAATTTACAGAATTTCTTCTTTAAGGAAATTTAAGGAGAGAGAGAGTGAGAGAGAGAGAGAGAGAGAGAGAGAGAGAGAGAGAGAGAGAGAGAGAGAGAGAGAGAGAGAGAGAGAGAGAGAGAGAGAGAGAGAGAGAGAGAGAGAGAGAGAGAGAGAGAGAGAGAGAGAGAGAGAGAGAGAGAGAGAGAGAGAGAAAGGAAGAGAGAGAGAGTGAGTGAGTAAGTGGATGCGTTAATGAGCGAATGAGTAAGTGAACGCGTGGGTTTGTCCGTGTGTCAGCCACCTCTTCCCTACTTCTCTCATGTCTGCTGATGCGCATCCGCCTGCACACCTAAACGAAGACAGAATAAACCTCTTACTCCCCCGCCAAGCTCCTTACGCTCATCCTCGTCGTGTGCGGAAGATGCTGCGGCGCCGGAAGAGCAGGAGAGGCTTATCTTCCGACGCCGACGCCGCCGTGTCGCTGGGATCGCAACCGGACGAGGGCGTTCGAGAAGAAGCTCAAACGCGCCAAATCGTAATTCACTTGTTTCTAGTGTTTCCTTCGTTTGTATTTTCATTTTGTTTATATTTTATGTGTTTTATTATTATATTTCCGATTCCTTCATATCCAGTACATATTTAAGTAACTTTTTAAATTAATTTTTGTACGTTTCAAATGATACGGATAAAAATGTCTCCGATTTCCTGCACGAGATAAAAGCGATATTGACATATCACGAATATATTACGGGGAATTTAAAGAGGAGGATTTCTCGGGACTCATTTCCTCACTACTGGCATTATCGTTATTCTTATCTTCATAAAAATATATTTTCATTGTTATTGTTATAATTATTAGTAGTAGTAGTAGTAGTAGTAGTAGTAGTAGTAGTAGTAGTATTGTTGTTATCATATAGACAGATATATAGATAGATATATAAACAGCTACTAAGACTGGTGAAGAGATAGATACCGGTAAAGATAGAGATAAATAGATAGATAGACTAATATAACGTTCCACAAGTCCCCTTCTCTCCTACACGTAAGACGTAATTCAGCATAATTTTCCCTAGAGTTATTAATCTCAAAATAAAAGATTCTCGAAACGAATATTAATGATAGATAGACAGACAAATAGATAGATAGATAGACAGATAGATAGATAGACAGACAGCTAGATAGATAGACAGGCAGACAGATAGATAGACAGATATGATAACTACATAGATAGCTGGATAGATTAAAAAAAGATCTATCCAGGCAACATAAAGCTAAAGAAATATAAACAACAATGACATTATTAATGATATCACATGCAAAATGAAAAATAATAACAACAGTGATGATGGTAATGAAATAATAATAATAATAATAATAATGATATAATGATTAGTAATAATAATAGTAATGATAATGATAATGATAACAGTAATAAAAATAATCTTTATATATTTTTTCTTTCGGCTTCTCCCCTCAAGGGTCGCCACAGCCGAATGAGCCGCATCACAGTCTTGGCTTCTTTTTACAGCCGGATGCCCTTCCTGCGCCAACCTTCCCCATTCATCGGGGCTTGGGACCGGCGCGGGAAATTACATTGCATTGTGGACTCCCATGTCTGTAGGCAGTCGAAGTTATTATTGTGTTAATAATAAAGAATGATAATGATAATAATGATAATAACTATGATGATAATGATAGTGATGATGATGATAATAATAATGATAATGATAATAATAATCCTAATGATAATGATAATGATAATAATGATAATGATAATAATATTAGTTGTAATGATAATAATGATAATAATAATAATAATGTTGATAATAATAATATGATGATGATAATGATGATGATGATGATATAATATAATAATTGCAATAATAATAATGATGATAATAATAATTATGATAAAAATTATAATAATAATAATGATAATGATAATGGTATTAACAACAAAATAATAAGTATAATAATAATAACAACAATAATAATAATCTTAATAATAATAACAATGATATTAATAATAATAATGATAATATTAATAATAATAATAATAATATTAATAATAATAATAATGATATTAATAATAATAATAATAATAGTTATAACAACCATCTCATCAAATGTCTAAACCCAAACTCCCCTCCCCCCTCCACCCCACCACATCCCCCTCCACCCCCACCCCCACACCCCACCCACGTCGACCTCCTTTGCGAAAAAAATCCCACGAAAAAAAAAATGAGTATCCTGGAATAATTTGCGCGACTTCCCGAAGAGTTTGGACGATGGCAAAGATCGACCTTTCTTTTATTTTTGTTGTTGACCTCCGGGCTTAGGTCGTCACTGCTTTTCACTGTCGCTTGTCACTGTCGCTTGTCACTATCACAGGTCATCTGTCACTTTCACTCGTCACTCATCAGCGTGTCACGGCCACTGTCACTTGCCTGTCGCTATCACGACCACTTGGCACTATCACTGCCAGCTTGTCACCGTCTCTTGTCTCCATCTGGGTCCCTCGCCTGTGCTACTTCCACTTAACCAGCTGTCGCTAAGCATCTAACACCTGCCCGTTTACACCTGTCATTACCACTTAACCAGCTGTCACTCCCTGCGACTCCTCATCGACCATCGCCTCTACGCCCAATGTGACCGTTAACCAGCTGTCACGCCCTCCGGTGGTCGTGTCACCAGCTGTCATTGGCGCCCCTAATCAAGTATATTTATTAGTTGTTAATGTTGATTTTTTTTCTCTCTCTCAAAAACGCAAGATATTTGATAATACTGTTAGATACGTTTTCTTGTTTATTTGTTTGATTTCTTTCATTTTCTTGATGTATCTCGAGAGAGAGAAAAATAATAATTAATTTTAAAAACACTGTTCTTCTTTCCTTTTTTCAAATTTCTCGAGAAAAAAAAAAAAAAAAAAAAAAAAAAAACAAATATCAAAACAAAAACGAACGATTTTCCCTTTTTTTCCCCCCCTCGGAACCATCGAACACGAAAGACGTAACCCGTACCTCCAATAACTTACAAAATACCCCCTTATTTCCCCCTATTATTTCTCCTCGTGACTCAGAAAAACCCAAACCAAAAAAAAAAGAAAAAAACACTCGAAAAAACACCCCCCCAACAGCCCAAAAATAGACCCCAACCGACCCTTAGCCTGAGAACAACGATCAGCCCGTAAGTGCATTGCAGTGATAGGTACATTCTAAACGGAGGTAGGCGACGCGGGTGACTGTGCGAAAGGTCTGTCTGAATAATACATAGCAGGGTGTTGCAGCTGAGGGAGGGAGGGACAGAGTTGGTGGAGCGTGGGGGGAAAGGAGGATGGAGGATGGGGAAGAGAGACCTGGTGGAGCGTGGGGGGAGGATGGGGGGAGAGAGGTGGTGGAGCGTGGGGGGAGAGGAGGGTGGAGGATGGGGAAGAGAGACCTGGTGGAGCGTGGGGGGAGGATGGGGGGAGAGAGTTGGTGGAGCGTGGGGGGAAAGGAGGATGGAGGATGGGGAAGAGAGACCTGGTGGAGCGTGGGGGGAGGATGGGGGGAGAGAGTTGGTGGAGCGTGGGGGGAAAGGAGGATGGAGGATGGGGAAGAGAGACCTGGTGGAGCGTGGGGGGAGGATGGGGGGAGAGAGTTGGTGGAGCGTGGGGGGAAAGGAGGATGGAGGATGGGGAAGAGAGACCTGGTGGAGCGTGGGGGGAGAGGAGCGTGGAAGATGGGGGAGAGAGAGCTGGTGGAGCATGGAGGGAGAGAGCTGGAGGAGCTTGGAGGATGGGGAAGAAAGAGCTGGTGGAGTGTGTGGGGAGAGCTGGTGGGGCATGGGGAGAGAGAGCTGGAGGAGCGTAGAGGATGGAGAAGAAAGAGCTGGTGGAGCGTGGAGGAGGACGGGGGGAGAGAGAGCTGGTGGAGCATGGGGGGAGAGGAGCGTGGAGGATGAGGAAGAGATTGCTGGTGGAGCGTGGGGAGAGAGAGCTGGATGAGCGTGGGGGAGGATGGGAGGGAGAGAGAGCTGGAGGAGCGTTGAGGATGAGGAAGAGAGAGCTGGTGGAGCATGGGGGAGAGAGCTGTTGGAGCATGGGGGGAGAGAGCTGGTGGAGCTTGGGGGGAGAGGGGGAGGAGAATAGGGGAGAGAGGGCTGGTGGAGCGTGGGGAGAGAGTAGCGGGAGGATGGGGGAGCGTGGGGGGAAGATGGGGGAGAGAGAGATGGTGGGGCGTGGGAGGAGGAAAGGGGAAAGAGATCTGGTGGAGCGTGAGGAGAAAGGAGGGAGGAGAGCCGGAGGGGAGGGGGGAAGGGGGAGGGGGAGAGAGCGGGGAGGAGCGAGTGGGAAAGGAGGGAAGTGGGAAGGGGTAAAAGGGAGGAGGGAGAGAAAGGGAATAAAGAGGAGGAAAGGGGATAGAGAGGGAGGAAGAGGAAGGGGATAGATGGGAGGAGGGAGAGCAGGGTAGATGAGGTAGAAGAGGAGGAAAAGGGGAAGGGTAGAGAGGAGAGAGGAAAAGAAAATGGGGAAGAGGGGAGGAAGGGTAGAGAGGGTAGATGGGATAGAGGAAGAGAAGGGAAGAGAGAAAGAGGAGGGAAGAGGAAGAGAGAACGAGAGAGGAGGAGAAAGAGAGGTGGGAAGAAAAGGGGGACAGAAAACGAGAGATAAAGAGATAAGTAATAAGAAATAAAGTTCAGGGAATGGGGGAGGGGAGAGGGAGGACGAGAAAAAGTAGGGAAGGGGAATTGAGGGAGAGGAAAAGAGAGAAGTGGAGGAGATGGAGGGTTAGCGAAGGGTTAGAAAGAGGAGATGAATCAGGATGGAGAAAGGTACTAAGGGGATAGAAGGAGAAAGGGAAAGGGAGAAGGGGGGAGAGGGAACGAAGTGAGAAAAGCTTAGACTAAAAGGAAAAGGGAAGAGGGGAGCAAGTGGAGGGGGAAAAGAAGCGGAGGGAGGGAGGGAGAGAAAGATAAAAAAGAGAGAGAGAGAGAGAAATAGAGAGAGAGGGAGAGAGAGAGAGAAAGAGAGAGAGAGAAAGAGAGAAAGAGAGAGAGAGAGAGAAATAGAGAGAGAGAGAGAGAGAGAGAGAGAGAGAGAGAGAGAGAGAGAGAGAGAGAGGGAGGGAGAGAGAGAGAGAGAGAGAAAGAGAGAGAGAGAAAGGGAGAGAGAGAGAGAGAGAGAGAGAGAGAGAGAGAGAGAGAGAGAGAGAGAGAGAGAGAGAGAGAGAGAGAGAAAGAGCGAGAGAGAGAAAGAGAGGGAGGGAGGTAGAGAGAGAGAAAGAGAGAAAGAGAGGGAGGGAGGTAGATAGACAGACAGAGAGACAGACAGACAGACAGACAAACAGACAAACAGACAGAGACAGAAAACGAAAGATCAGAAAGAAGTAAAGGAAGAATAAGAGAGAGTGAAAGGAGAATGAGGACGATATTGCAACTTCCTCTCCGTTGCTACTGAGCCCCTCTTCTTTGCAACATGGGGAAGGGGGGATGGAGAAGATATTAACCTAGATATACGTGTATTGCAAGTGTTCGTGCAAAGACCTGTTGACAAGTGAGATGAGATGCTTGGCGACATCTGGCACTGACGAAGGAGACGCGATTGGTGAGTGATTGTGTGATTGTATTAAGGGGAGGGGGGGAGGGGGAAGGGGGGGAGGGGAAAGGAGAGGGAAGGGGGTCCCAGACACGTAGATATTATTTGTAGTTATTCAAAAGAAACAGCAACTTTATTTCAGCAAATATACAGATACGGAAAAAGGGTGACCGATAATCAAAAATAACATAGCGGATTTATATTCGAAAAAAAAAAAATCGCATGATATCATATAACGAAAGATATAGCGGCATCATTTCGACACAGAAATAAGAAAAGCGACCAAATAAGAAGAGACACACACGCGGAAATAAGAGAATGAATTAAATGATTGATACATATATATTAAGCCAATTTTATAGGATTGATAGAATCGGTGGTTGCCAGGGTTTGCTTTTTTTTGCTTTTGCGATCACAGGTGCGGACTTTTGCCTTGTTCTTTCTCTCGTGTTTCTCTCTCTCTCTCTTTCTCTTTCTCTTTCTCTTTCTCTTCTCTCTCTCTTTCTCTTTCTCTTTCTCTTTCTCTTTCTCTTTCTC
>NC_061834.1:7147811-7152811 GCF_019202785.1 Penaeus chinensis | reverse complement strand
CACACACACACACACACACACTAAGGATTCCATCCTCCACTTTCGCTTACGAAACGAATAAAAAACAAAAATAAATATCATAAAAACCGTCATGTATTTAAGAAGGTTTACGAAGCCGCCCCGGAGAAATTGAACCGAAATGGCTGGAGCGAGGGTATTCCGCGGGAAACGATGATTTATGTAGATATGTGGTATTACACTCGCTGGCCTTTAATTACTCGGGATTCGTGTGGCGAAATACCGGACAGGGCTGGTCGTTTTTCCAAGCCGTAAAATGTGAAATAATTTCTTTTTGTTTGCAGGTACGCGGTGATTACAGATATGTGTGTGTGTGTATATATATATATATATATATATATATATATATATATATATATATATATATATATTTGTGTATATATATACATATATGTATGTATGTATCTATGTATACAGTATATATATATGGATAGATAGGTTAATAGATATAGATATAGATAGATGTGTGTGTGTGTGTTTATGTGCATGTGTCTATATAAATATATATATATACATATATATATGTGTGTGTGTGTGTGTGTGTGTGTGTGTGTGTGTGTGTGTGTGTGTGTGTGTTATTTGTTTAAAGAGAGAGAGGCAAGGGAAGAGAATGAGAGACAGAAAGAGGAGAGAGAGGGAGGGGAGAATGTGTGTATGTATATATGTATGTATGTATGTATGTATATTTCCTCTCTCTCTCTCTCTCTCTCTCTCTCTCTCTCTCTCTCTCTCTCTCTCTCTCTCTCTCTCTCTCTCTCTCTTTCTCTCTTTCTCTCTTTCTCTCTCTCTCTCTCTCTCCCTCCCTCCCCTCTTTCTCTCCCTCCCTCCCCCTCTTTCTCTCTCTCCCTCTCCCTCTCCCTCTCCCTCTCCCTCTCCCTCTCCCTCACACTCTCCTTCTTCCTCCTCCCTTCCCTCTTCCCCTCCTGTATCCCTCTTCCCCTCCCCTATCCTTCTCCCCCTCCCCTATCCTTCGCCCCCATCCCTTTCCCTCTCCCTCTCCCTCTCCCTCTCCTTCATTACCCTCCCCCTCCTCCTCCCCTCCCTCTCCCCCTCCCCTATCCCTCTCCCCCATCCCTTTCCCTCTCCCCCATCCCCCTCTCTCCCTCCTTCTCCACTCCCTCTTCCCCTCCCCTATCCCTCTCCCCCCTCCTCTATCCCTCTCCCACATCCCTTTCCCTCTTCCCCATCCCCCTCTCCCCCTCCTTCCCTCTCTTCTTCCTCTTTCCCTCCCCTATCCCTCTCCCCCCTCCTCTATCCCTCTCCCACATCCCTTTCCCTCTCCCCCATCCCTTTCCCTCTCCCCCATCCCCCTCTCCCCCTCCTTCCCTCTCTTCTTCCTCTTTCCCTTGTCCTCTGTTCTTGTTTATCAGCCACCGCCCATAAATCTCAGACTAATGACAGGGATCCCACCCCAAACGGAAGGCCGGGAGAGGACGCCACTGCACACATCTCCCTCGCCGTGATCTCGTGCGAATGAATGACTTAACTAACCACGAGAACAGCTGAGTAACCATCACGAGGAATAACCAGCCTTTACTTTGCACCAATTAGGGAATCTAACAAGTAGCTCATCGTTACGGCAGTTAATCTTTAAAGTAAATATATATCAGATGAGCTAACGATTAACTAATCCCTAAATCAGTTAAATAACTATAAGAGTGGTTAACAAACCGTAAGATTTACTAACTACCACGTGAAACAGACCCTTAGAATAGCTAAAGAGACGTTACAGTCGTTAGCTAACCAATCAGCCACTTAATCGCTGCTCAACAGGGCAAAGCCAGGATTTTAAGAATGGAACAATCAACCACCTGTTGTGAAAGACGGGTTAGGCTCTCTTTCGCCCTTTCCTCCCTTCCCCTCTTTCCCATCCCTTGCCCCTACCTCTCCCCTCTTTCACCCTTTCCTCCCTTGGCCCTTGCCCCTACCTCTCCCCTCTTTCACCCTTTCTTCCCTTGGCCCTTGCCCCTACCTCTCCCTTTTCCCCTCTTCCCATCCCTTGCCCCTACCTCTCCCTTCTTTCCCCTCTTCCCATTCCTCGCCCCTACCTCTCCCCCTTCCTCCCTCCCCATCTCTTGACCCTACCTCTCCCCTCTTTCGCCCCATCCTCCCTTGCCCCTGCCTCTCCCCTTTCCCCTCTTCCCATTCCTTGCCCCTACCTCTCCCTTCTTTCCCCTCTTCCCATTCCTTGCCCCTCTCTCCCCATTCCCCTCTTCCCATCCCTTGCCCCTACCTCTCCCCCTTCCTCCCTCCCCATCTCTTGCCCCTACCTCTCCCCTCTTTTGCCCCATCCTCCCTTACCCCTGCCTCTCCCGTTTCACCTCTTCCCATTCCTTGCCCCTGCCTCTCCCCTTTCTTGCCCCTTCCTTCCCCCCTTCCCCCTCCCTTGCCCTTACCTCTCGTCTTTCTGTCTTTGCGTTTTATAACTGACCTGTATATGTGAATGGATAATTTTCCAAAATTCATTATCAAAACAATTTATATTTTTTTAACGATATGTAGCTCCCTCTCTCCTTCTGGCTATAACCTTACCTAGTGTTTATTTTTTATTCAAATAAGTAACATGAGTATGTGCCATAACATAGTTTCACAGTGTATGAGAAATATTTATGACTCTATCAAACATAAACTTCTAGACAGAGTGTAAACTGTGGAAGTGACTTAGAGACTGTAAAAAAAATAATATTTATATGTACATGACAATTAGTGTCACGAGGCTTGTGTTTATTACTTCGTTTTTTTATGAATAATAACAAGGCTGGAGAATTGATGCTGTTCTTTGCAGTTTTCTTTATTTCGATGTACCTTTTTTGTCATCTTTAATTATAACCATGAGTTTTGGGGTAATTTTCTCTTTTCAGCTTGACCGGTGGATTTCATTAGAGATTTGATGATTTCCTTCACCCCCCCCCCACCCCTACCACCCCCACCACCCACCTATCTTCATTTCTCAACATCGGGAAACCAAAAAGGCGCGCGAATTTATAACCAAAAAGCAAAAAAGAAAAATGATATATTGACAACAGACTAGTGTAAACACACTTCCATAGTGTGGTTTCCTTTAGTTTACCTGTTTGGTTTACAAGTGGCCTTTGAGTTTTGTTTACTCTCCCACCTCGAGGCGCCAGAGACACACAATGTTTACCGAGATTCAGAGTTTTGCTTCGAAATCGCTTCACTTTCTAGCAACCAGGGAGGTGGAGAAGAAAATATACATATGTAAATAAATACGACTTTTACGACTGGCGAGAAAACGAGAAAGATCCACCTCCGAAAGACAGAACGAGGCGCTGTAGCTATTCAAATAAATACTATACAGGCTCTCTCTCACCGTGCAGACAAGATACTGGCTTGGGGGGCCCCCTTCGCCTCCAGCCCCAAGTGACGTCTCATATAGAGGGCGCTGAGCCGGTGAAATTGGGGGATTTTGAATTCATCAACCTTTGTTTTTGCCTGTTCTTGTCTGGAGGGACGAGGGACGGGGGGGGGGGGAGTCTTTGTTTTTCTTTTTTGTCTACTCTTCTCCCTCTCTCCCTCCCTCCCTCCCTCTCTCCCACCTCCTTTCCCCCAACCCTGCCCTCAACCCCCTATTTTGTGATGATGTTACGCTGTGAACAACTGAGCATCCGGGTCGGTCATGAAATGTAGAACTCCATTGTCACTGTGTCATGGCATTGTGTCATCTCATGACGCTCTAGGATGTCAAACCCACATTGTATCCCTCTGTATTCTTTTTGTTTATTTTTTACTTTTGCTGTTTATATATATAAATAAATATATATATATATATATATATATATATATATATATATAATTTACAGTCTTCTTTACGCTGGGTCGTCTGCGGCTCTTGTGCCCTCGTAAGCAGATTTTAATGGCGGAGGAAGGAATCGCGTCCTAATTGGTCTTGCCTTACGTAAACAAATGTAATGCGGTGATCAGACTCTCATTTCGAGGCGGGGAAAGGAGGTGGGGGGGGGGGGGCAGACTCTGAGCTGATTTTCCTCAAAGTGTGATTTGTTTCCTGTCTCTTTTATCTGTATCGTTTTTTCTTTGTTATTCTTGTTGTTGTTGTTTTTGCTTGGTTCTTCCTTGTTTGATTGATTATTTCAAGCATTTTCTCCATTCTCCAACTTCCTCATAATTTCTCCGTCATCTCACCTGTCGTTTCATATATTCTTCGTCTTCCTTCTGTGGTCATTCAGATTTCTATTTCATACCTTAATATACCTTCGTTCTACACACATATACTTTTGCTTTATCGATCGGTATTACTTATCAAGTAAGGATCAACCTCTTATCTGTTTAGTTTTTTTTTTTTTTATCTACCAACACCAGATATTTTCTTCCGATTTACTGTAATATCTACATTACGTTATATACTTTTTCTGTCTCAAATATTTGCTTTATTTTTTAAATAATTACCAGCTAAAAGATTATCTGTTGATCTTCTGTATACTTGTATTTTTTTTCCTATTTGTTCATCTATCTATTTTTAACAAGTAGCTAATTTACCATCTACCAGATAAAAAGATCCTCAGTTGTTTTATTGTTAAAAATGTTCTTATCCTTTTCTTTATTTTCTTATCTACCGATTTTTTTATTTACCATCAACAAGGTCAAAAAATTCTCTGTGGTTCTATTTTTATCCCTGTTCAATTCTTTAGTTATCAATTTTATCAACCAATTTTTTCCACAATTTTCCCATCGAGTATCTAGCAGGTAAAAGATCCTCATTTATTCTGGCGTTATAATTATTTTTACCACTTTCTTACACTTTTCATCTACCAGTTATTTTTTTTTTTCGTTTAATCCATCTACCATCTACCGGCAAAATCTTCTCCCGACGCCTCGATACACGGAGAATCACGACGTCGACGATGCTCACCAGCCTGTCCTTCCTTCCGAGATGCAGCCTCCGAGTTCATCTTCGAATTCCTCTGCTTTGCCAGTCTTGCATTTTCATGTAATGCTACTTCCTC
>NC_061834.1:7137811-7140311 GCF_019202785.1 Penaeus chinensis | reverse complement strand
GAAGAAGAAGAAGAAGAAGAAGAAGAAGGAGAAGTAGAAGCAGAAGGAGAAGTAGAAGAAGAAGAAGAAGCAAGAGAGAGAGTAAAAGAGAGAAGGTGGGACCAATAATGAGAAGGGGGGGAGAGTGTGAACGAAAGAGAGTAGCGGAAGAGAGAGAGAAAGAGAAAAGGGGAAGAGAGTGAGCGAAAGAAAATGAGGGAAAGAGAAAAGGAAAAGAAGCGAGTGAACGAAAAAGAGGTGGAGGGGAAGCGAGAGAGCGAAAGAGAAATGGAAGGGAAGAGCGAGAGAACGAAAGAGAAAAGAAGCTGAAACGAGAAAGCGAAAGCGAGAAGGAGGGAAGGCGAGAGAGTGTAAGAGAGGAGGGAAAGAGAGTGAGCAAAATAGAGGAATGAGAAAGCGAAAGAATAAAAGCAGGGGAAGAGATTGAGCGAAAGAGAAAAAGAGGAGAAGCGAGGGAGCGAAAGAGAAGAGGAGGGAAGAGCGAGAGAGCGAAAGAGAAAAGAAGCTGAAACGAGAGAGCGAAAGAGGGGAGGGGGGGAGGCAAGAGAGCGAAAGGGAGGAGGAGGGAAAGCGAGAGAGCGAAAGAGAAGAGGAGGGAAAGCGAGAGAGCGAAAAAGAGGAGGAGGGAAAGCGAGAAATCGAAAGAGAGGAGAAGGGGGAAGGCGAGAGAGCGAAAGAGAGGAGGAGGGGAAGCGAGGGAGCGAAGGAATGGAGCGCAGGTAGCATCTATAATTACATTTTAACTCGCTAGAGGGAAGGCGCGCCCATTGTGACAGTCCGGAAGTGTTCGTCGTCAGAATGTCGCTATCAGACTCAGATTTAAACCGCGGCCCACATCTCCACCCCCACCCCCCCCACCCCCCCACTCCCTTTTCCCTTATAGTCCCAATCCCTATTCCCTCTCCCCCTCTTCCTTCTTCTCCCCGCGCCCTCTTCCCCTCTCTCCCTCGCTTTGCTCCCTCCAAAAACACCCTTCGCCTCTCCTTCTCTTACTCTCTCCCGAGTTTCAACCTCCTGGCCCCTGACCTCATCTCCCTCTCCCTCTCCCTCTCCTTCTCCTGCTCCCTTTCCCTCTCCCTCTCCCTCTCCCTCTCCCTCTCCCTTTCCCTCTCCCTCTCCCTCTCCCTCTCCCTCTCCCTCTCCTCTCTCTCTTCCTCTCCCTCTCCCTCTCCTCTCCTTCTCCCTCTCCCTCTCCCTCTCCCTCTCCCTCTCTCTCTTCCTCTCCCTCTCCCTCTCCCTCTCCTTCTCCCTCTCCCTCTCCTTCTCCCTCTCTCTCTTCCTCTCCCTCTCCCTCTCCTTCTCCCTCTCCCTCTCCCTCTCCTTCTCCCTCTCCCTCTCCCTCTCCCTCTCCCTCTCCCTCTCCCTCTCCATCTCTCTCTTCCTTTCCCTCTCACTCTCCCTCTCCTTCTCCCTCTCCCTCTCCTTCTCCCTCTCCCTCTCCTTCTCCCTCTCCCTCTCCCTCTCCCTCTCCCTCTCCCTCTCCTTCTCCCTCTCCCTCTCCTTCTCCCTCTCCCTCTCCCTCTCCCTCTCCCTCTCCTTCTCCCTCTCCCTCTCCCTCTCCCTCTCCCTCTCCTTCCCCCTCTCCTTCTCCCTCTCCCTCTCCTTCTCCCTCTCCCTCTCCCTCTCCCTCTCCCTCTCCCTCTCCCTCTCCTTCTCCCTCTCCCTCTCCCTCTCCCTCTCCCTCTCCCTCTCCCTCTCCCTCTCCCTCTCCTTCCCCCTCTCCTTCTCCCTCTCCCTCTCCTTCTCCCTCTCCCTCTCCCTCTCCCTCTCCCTCTCCCTCTCCTTCTCCCTCTCCCTCTCCCTCTCCCTCTCCCTCTCCCTCTCCCTCTCCTTCCCCCTCTCCTTCTCCCTCTCCCTCTTCCTCTCCCTTTTCCTCTTATACTCCCTTTTCCTCTCATACTCCCCCTCACCCTTAGTTCCAACCTCCTTCCTTCTATCCCCCTTCCCCCCCTCACCCTCTCCTTTCCTTCTCCACCCTTTCATCAATTCTCATCATTCTCTTCCCTTCTCCTATTTCACCTCTTCCCATCCCCAACCCCCTCTTCCCCTCCCCTCTTCCACCCCTCCGCTTCTTCCCATCCCCTCCGCCCCCCCCCCTCCACCTCTTCCCATCCCTCCTCCCCCCTCCCCCTCTTCCCTGCCCCCCTTCCCCCTCCACCTCTTTCCCTCCCCTCTTCCCCCCCTCCCAGCCTTCTCCCTCGCCCCCCCCTCCTCCCCCCCCCCCTCCCAGCCTTCTCCCTCACCCCCCCCACCCCCCTCCTCCCTCATCGCCAATCCCAAAATCGCCACCACAATTACCACTGGCTTCGTCATCGCTCGTATTTTCTCTAGTTTTCTTTTTTTTTCTTTTTTCTTTTTTCTTCTTTCTATTTTCATTCCTTTGGGTTTATATCTTTCTTTTCCATTTCTATTTTCTCTTTCGCTTTCTTCGTGAACTTCGTTTTGCTGTTTTTTTCTACTTCTTTTTCTTCTTCTTTTTCTTCTGCTTCTTCTTCTTTCG
>NC_061834.1:7117811-7132811 GCF_019202785.1 Penaeus chinensis | reverse complement strand
TATGTTTTTTTTGCTTTTAGTTTTGCCATAACTTTTCTATAATAGGAGGCCGAACACCCTTGATAAAGATGTAGAGTTGCATTAGAGAAAGCATCAGAATAACCGCGTTGGTATAATCTATCTCTATCTCTCTCTCTCTCTCTCTCTCTCTCTCTCTCTCTCTCTCTCTCTCTCTCTCTCTCTCTCTCTCTCTCTCTCTCTCTCTCTTCCTCCCTCCCTCCCTCCCTCCCTCCTTCCCTCCCTCCCTCCCTCCTCCCTCCCTCCCTCCCTCCCTCCCTCCCTCCCTCCCTCCCTCCCTCCCTCCCTCTCTCCCTTCCTACCTCCCCCCTTCTCCTCCTCCTCTCTCCTTTCCCCTTCCTCATTTCTCCCTTTCCCTCTCCCTCTCCCCCTCTCTCTTTTTTTCTCTCTTCCTCCTCCCTCTCTCTCTTCTTCCTTCCTTTCGCTCTCCTCTTGTCTCCTTCCTCCCGCCCCTTCTAAATTGGCATTTCGTCCAGATTTACCCATGCGCGAACCTTGGCCCTGGGTCGCCGCCACGAGCATCCCAGAGGCTCTCCACTTCGCTGTAATTATGAATTCACCTTTTTCCTTTTACGTCCCTTTCCTTCTCCTTTTTTCCTTTTTTAAATATCTTTCTCCTTTTACTAATTACAACAGGTGAGTATTATTGGGATGTAGGTGAGAGGGAGAAGGAGAGAGAGAGAGAGAGAGAGAGAGAGAGAGAGAGAGAGAGAGAGAGAGAGTGAGAGAGAGAGAGAGAGAGAGAGAGATAGGAAGAGAAAGAGAATGAAAGCGAGAGAGAGAGAGAAAAAGAGACAGACAGACAGACAGACAGACAGACAGATAGACTGACAGACAGACAGACAGAGGCAGACAAGAGAGAAAGAAACAAGCGAGAGAAAAAGAAACAAGAGAGATAGAGAGAGAGAGAGAGAGAGAGAGAGAGAGAGAGAGAGAGAGAGAGAGAGAGAGAGAGAGAGAGAGCGAGAACGAGAGAGAGAGAGCGAGAGAGAGAGCGAGAACGAGAGAGAGAGAGCGAGAGAGAGAGCGAGAGCGAGAGAGAGAACGAGACCGAGAACGAGAGCGAGAGCGAGAGAGCGAGCGCGAGAGAGGGCAGAGCGAAGCGTTCATTTTGACACAATTACCCCCACACCCATGTTATCGTCACTCGCCTTTATGATCACCGCTCGCCACCGGCATGAAAATGAAGCTGTCAGTTACGCGAAGTGTGGCAGCCGCTACCATGATAACAGCCCTACCCCCCCCCCCCTTTCCCCTCTTCCCCCTCACCCCCTCCCCCCCCTTTCTTCTCCCCCTCCTTCTCTTCCCCTCCTTCCCCCTCCCCCCCACTGCCTCCGCTGCCTCGTGTCTCCGTCCCTCTCCACCCCTTCTCTCCCCTCTTTTCTCACCTCTTCCTTTGCCTCCTCCTTCTTCCTCCATCTCTCCTTTCCTCTCCTTTGGCCCTCTTACCTTTCTCTTTTCGCGTCCCTCTCTCATTTCCTCATCACCATTTTTTTCCCGTTCTTATTTTTTCTTAATTCTTCTTCTTCGTCATCTTCTGTTCGTTTTCTTCTTCTTCTTTCGTCTTTATCTCTCTTGTTTGAGCTTCTTCTTTTTTTCTCTTATTCTCATTCTTATTCTTATTCATATTCTTATTATTTTTCTTATTCTTATTCTTATTCTACTTCTACTTCCTCTTGTTGTTGTTGTTCTTCTTCTTCTTCCTCTTCTCCTTCTTATAATTATCTTCCTCTTCTGATTTTTCTCCCTCTCTTTTTGCTCTTCCTCAGCCTTTTATTTTCCAAACTGCAAACTTCACTCATTTGCATCCACACATTACAACTGTATATATAATTTAAATAGACATCCGGACACACAGTTAATTACCACTGCTGGGTGTCAGATAGACTAAATTACTCTCGTTCTAGTAGATAAGATTATGATAGCCAGGTAATAGATCAATTTACCATTACCTTTGGATAGATAATGTATAAGTTATGTGTTCAGTCAAGCCTTTCTAAAGCGAATGCGTAAAAAATAAAAAACTGTGTTTATGTTTATATTTAACATCACTCCCCAATTAGGACAAAGAGAAAGAAGAAAACGCTATTGGCATTCTTTTCACTGCGTTAGCGTTTTAATTACTGCGAAGTATATAATGCAATGAACATGGTTAATTCAGTGCGGTTTTTGTGTGTGTTGATAATTAACAAAAAAAAAAAAAAAAATGCATTGCGATATACATGTAGTTCTTTAAAGGTATTTTATCTTCTGTTGAATAAATCTGATGAAAGATGAGATTAAATTATGTATGCTTTATTTTTATGATAGTTAATTTATGATAATTTATGAGTATTGTTTATCTTACGTTATCTATTCAAGTATTCAAAAGTATTAAGTTAAAATGTAAGTTCATTACTTTCTGCTATAGTTATTCATTTATTTTATGAGTATGATTTATCCTACTCAAGTTACGTCATCATAACAGAATATTTAGACGGAATATAACTATTCATTCATTACATTTTACACGTTAGTAATTTAATTTTTCACACTTCTCTTTTCTCTCGCTTTCTCCTGGTCTTCCATCCTCATTATCAGAAAATTGCTGTGTCAGTTTCGTCGCCTCGTTACACATATTACCTCGAGGTGCCTTCTTCTTCGTTCTTTCTCCTATTCTTTCTCCTTTTTTCGTTATTTCTCTTTCTCGTTCATCTTCGTTCTTTCTCCTCCTCTTTCTCCTTTTTTCTCTGTTTCTCTTTCTCGTTTTCAATCGGTCTTTCTGCTACCCTCCTCCCCCTTCTCATTTTTTTCTTGTTTCTCTTTCTTTTGCATTCTATCTCCTCATCTTCCTCTTTTTTTTTCTCTGTTTCTCGTTTTTCCTCTTTCTGCTCTCCTCCTACTCCACCTCTTTTCTGTTTCTCTCTCTTGTCCTTCCTCGTTGTTTCTCTTCTTCTTCATCATCATCCTCCTTTTTCTATTTCTCATTTCCCCTTTTCATATTCAGAAATGCAAGAATAGACTGGCTGCCGGCGACAATGTCACGTCTGGAGCGAATATTAGAATTAATGTACATTGCATATATACGACCACTGATAGATTATGTTGCTCCAGTATTAATCATTCAATCAAGTAGATCGAATTGATAGAAATCATGCAGAATATAGCCTTAAGAATTATACTTGGCTGTACGAAAAGTGTTGAATATGAGGAAAGGACTAAGTATACCGAGTGTCCAACAAAGGATAATCGAAATCAATTCTATGATAGCTTTACAATTATTAAGATCATCTAATGGCAATCAAGTTAAGGAAGCTCTACGCACATTCTTTCACACCGGGAGACATAATTCTGCTAGGATTAAAAAAAAACAAAAAAAACATGCACAGATATTTTTAACTATGGTATGGAATGACATGGGATGTAAGGTCATTTGATACGATCACAGCAAATGTTCCCCGTAAGAATGTAATTGAAAATAATGTGTTTACAAATTAAGGCAAAAAATTACGTTTTGAACCACATATATATAACATCAAGAAAGATTGCTCTATCAAGCAGGTGATATAGACTGACGTTTCGGTAATACCTCAGGAGGGTATGTCTGGCAATGGGCAAATTCATAAAGCTGGCATCAGACTCAACAATTGATTCTCCATGCTTCTCCAGTTATTTGCTTTACTCGTAGTTCTTAAAGCAGCTGATCAAACAGAAACAAATACACTTATTGTACCTGTCTCCCTTTCTTCATTATATGCACTAAACTCTTAAAAAATGATGCCACGGAGCTTGTTTGTACAACAAGACACTAAATAGACTTCATCGTAAGAGCATTAACACTAAATTGCTATGGATATCATTTCATATCGTCATCAAGCTCCATGATGTGGCTGATAACTTATCAAAGTCATCAGCCCAACAAGGCCTCATTGAGTATGACATAGGCGTAACACTTTGCCATAATCCCAGTGTGTTAAATCTAATACTCTCTTTTAGGGCTGATAATGAACGTGACGCAGAAATAGGCATTAGCAGATCAATATCATATCATAATGAAATGTTAAAAACGAAACATATTTACGGAATAACAAATAAGGTAACAAGAAAAATGGATGTGGTGACAGATAGTTTACGGTTGGGGTATAAATATTATTGGGGATGTAATATTTCCTATAGAATTAAGGACACTGAAAATAAGGTGTGCAGGCAGCCATGTGCTCACACCCTTGAAAACTATGTACTATTATGCCCACTAATTGAAGAATATCGAGATAGGGATGGGCATGGAACCATATATACTATCATTAATGGTTTTATTGAAAATGGTAAACATCCTTAAAAAGTTAATTCGCCTGTAATAGATATTTTTCATTGATAGATTTTACCAAATGTGACATATATACATTCATTGCATTGTACTCCAAGAAATACATGATCTATGTTTTTTATCAATATTCTGTAAATTACTTCCATGTATATGATAATGTATTTAAAATGATACCGCTGTATAAAACAATTAGGCATAGCTCTCTCTCTCTCTCTCTCTCTCTCTCTCTCTCTCTCTCTCTCTCTCTCTCTCTCTCTCTCTCTCTCTCTCTCTCTCTCTCTACCTACCTATCTATCTATCTCTCTCTCTCCCTCTCTCTCTCACACACACTCTCTCTTTCTCTCTCTCTCTCTCTCTCTCTCTCTCTCTCTCTCTCTCTCTCTCTCTCTCTCTATCTATCTATCTATCTATCTATCTATCTATCTATCTATCTCCCTCTCTCTCTCTCTCTATCTATCTATCTATCCTTCTCTCTCTTCTCTCTCTCTCTCTCTCTCTCTCTCAATTATCTCTCTCTTCTCTTCGTCTTCCTCTTCTCTCTTCCTCCTCTACATATACCTCTATCTTCTCTCGTCTCCTCTCCTCTCCTCCTCTCATCAATACTCTCTCTTCTCTTCGTCTTCTCTCTCTCTCCTCTCTCTCTCTCTCTCCTCTCTCTCTCATCTCCTCTCTCTCTCTCTCATCTCTCTCTCTCTCTCTCTCTCTTTTCCTCTCTCTCTTCTCTCTCTTTCTCTTCTTCCTTCTCCTCTTCCTCTTTCTCTCCTCTCTCTCTACCTCCTCTTCTCTTCTTCTCTTTCTCTTCCTCCTTTCTTCCTCTCCTCTCTCTCTCTCCTCTCTCTCTTCTCTTCTCTCTCTCTCTCCTCTCCCTCTTCTACCTCCTCCTACCATACCACCTCCTATCTTCTTCCTATCTCCCTCTCTCTCTCACACCACCCACTCTTCCTCCTCTCTCTCTCTCCTCATCTCTCTCTCTCTCTCTCTCTCTCTCTCTCTCTCACTCTCTCTCTCTCTCTCTCTCTCTCTCTCTCTCTCTCTCTCTCTCTCTCTCTCTCTCTCTCTCTCTCTCTCTCTCTCTCTCTCTACCTATCTATCTATTTCTTTCTCTTCTACCTGCCAGGTCTTCCTTTCTTTTAATCCTTGCCTTGTCCACTTTACTTCTCCATATTCGCTCCCTTTCGTAGTAGTCTTTTCTCTCTCTGTTCTTTTATTTCTATTTTCCTTCCGGTTCTTGATTCCCCTTCCATGCCTTTCATCTTTCTTCTCTTTGCATTCCACTCTCTCGTCCCTTTCTTCTTCCTCCTTCGTAACCAGGTTTCCTCCTTCCTGCCTTCCCTTTTTGAGTGAAGGCTAAAAGCTTTTCTCTTGTTTCGTTTTATTTTGTTTTTTCTTTTTTCTCTATATATTTCTTCGTTCTTCTGGTTTATGTTTTTTTTGTTCCTCGTCATCGTACTCTTCCTTACTCCTCCTCCTCTTTCGTATTTTATCATGTTGTTCTTCCCCAATCCCCACCTGTTTCCCTTCTTCCTCTTCCTCTTCCTCCTCTCTCATATATCTCTCTTTCTCTTCGTCTTCCTCTTCCTCTTCCTCCTCTATCATATACCTCTTTTTCTCTTCGTCTTCCTCTTCCTCTTCCTCCTCTCTCATATACCTCTCTTTCTCTTCGTCTTCCTCTTCCTCTTCCTCCTCTCTCATATACCTCTCTTTCTCTTCGTCTTCCTCTTCCTCTTCCTCCTCTCTCATATACTTCTCTTTCTCTTCGTTTTCTCTTCCTCTTTCTCCTCTCTCATATACCTCTCTTTTTCTTCGTCTTCGTCTTCCTCCACTTCTTACCCTTCCTCCTCTCTCATATACTTCTCTTTCTCTTCGTTTTCTCTTCCTCTTTCTCCTCTCTCATATACCTCTCTTTTTCTTCGTCTTCGTCTTCCTCCACTTCTTACCCTTCCTCCTCTTCTACCGCATTCCGCTTTTCCTCTCCTTGTTTTTCGACTTTCCACCTTTTCCTCTCCCTCCTCCTCCTCCTCTTCCAGCTCCTTCTCCTTCTCTCCCACCACCTCCCCTTCTTCCTCTCCCATCCCCTTCTTCCTATCTCCCTCCCCACCTTTTCCTCCTCCTCCCTATCCCTCCCCACCTTTTCCTCCTCCTCCCTATCCCTCCCTACCTTTTCCTCCTCCTCCCTATCCCTCCCCACCTTTTCCTCCTCCTCCCTATCCCTCCCCACCTTTTCCACCTGCTCCCTATCCCTCCCCACCTTTTCCTCCTCCTCCCTATCCCTCCCCACCTTTTCCTCCTCCTCCCTATCCCTCCCCACCTTTTCCTCCTCCTCCCTATCCCTCTCCACCTTTTCCTCCTCCTCCCTATCCCTCACACACAATGGATGTTACTCGATACACAATTAAAACAATAGCTTTGTGTTCAACTTCACCCTCGAGTCCTTCGTATATTACGGTGAATAGTAGTAGTATAGGGTGACTATTAAGAAGCAGATCATTAGGCCAAGTGTTTTTTTTTTGTTTTTTTTTCAATATAATTTATCCCTCTAATTGCAATTAAAGGCGCGTTTGAAAATGGCAGCAAGATCATTCACTGTGCATTACAAGTTGATGATTTTCATTTGTGTTTGCATTTTACTTGCTCATTTAATTTTGATTTTTACGTTGTTGTTGTTGTTTTTAGTTTAAGTTACTATTTTAAATAATTATGAGGCTTTGTGTATGTATTCGTATTTATTTATCTATTCACCTTTTTTATTCACCTATTTATTCACCTATTCCTCAAATTAACCTTGTTGCCACCTCCTTGTTCTCGACCTCCCCCGTCCTTATTGAAAGCATCTGCCTCTCCTTAAACTCCCTTTAAACTTTTAAACTCTCCCGGAAATCCTATAACGCGAGCGAGATGAGGCGGAACGTCACAGAGAGCAATACTTTCCCAGACTTAATAACAACCTTACGGCTTGTGGGCGCCTTTGCACTTGCTTCGAGACCCTTGGAAAAAAGGGTGATGGTAGTATAGGTGCATAGGCCTCAATGGGCGGTGTTTTTTTCTTATTCTTATTCTTATTTTTTATCTTTATTGCCTTTTTATATTTTTCTTTAATACAATGCCTTTTGACTGAAGGGAGACATAAGTTTGGTTCTTTTCAGTTGACATTTCTGTTTTTTCTCCCTCGCATTTCTTCTTCCTCGCATTATTAATCACCTTTCTTTTCTTCTTGACTTTCGCATTTCTTCTCATTCTTCATCATCACCCGGATCCTCTACAGCTTCTGACCTTCTTTTTCTCTTCTCCTCCTCCTCCTCCTCCTCTTAAACCTACTCCCCCTCCTCCTCTTAAGCCTCTTCCTCCTCCCTCTCTTAAACCTCCTCCTTCTCCTCCTCCTCTTAAACCGCCTCCTCCTCCTCCTATTCTTCCTCCTCTCATATATACCCCTCTTTCTCTTCGTCTTCCTCTTCTTCCACTTCCTACCCATCCTACCATGCCTTTCTCTTCAGCCTCCGACCTTTTCAACTCGTCCTGCAAGCCCCAGCGGAGTAGAAGTCGTAGTAATGAAACGTCACTTGAAGCTGAACTGAGCTCGAAACGTTAACACTGTAAACAAATGAGACGTTTTTGTCTTGTCTCCTTTCGTGGGCGGCGGAGAAAAACGTTTGCGAGGAAATGTAATGTGGATTTGTAATTTTTGTGTTGAGAGGAGTATATGTATGTTGGGTTTATTGTTTTGTTGTTGTTGTTTTTTTTGTTATTGGATTTTTTTGTTATCGTCTGTCTAAGAATTGTGAGATTTCATTTATCTTTAATTATACTGCTTTAACTCCAGTATATTCTTTTCTTCCTTTCGTTTTTAGTCTTGATCACCATTTCTCTCCTATTTCCTTTTTTATCTTTTGGTTACAGATACTTCTCTTTCTTCTTCATCCGTAATTTTTGTTCTTGTTATTGTTGTTGTTTTTAGACCCTCCTTGAAATTTAGTCACAGTTCTTTTTCTCTCCTTTTCCATCTTCATTTCGCAACCTCATCTTTCACTTACGTGCCTCATAAAACCCACGTTTTCTTTACATGCTTTCTTCACTCGTTTTCTTTACACGTTTTTTTCTCCACTCCTACTCTCCTTTCACACTTTGCTTCCTCTATCGTTCTTCCTTCCTTTTTTATTTATGTTCTTTATCTCCCCTTTCATATGTCCTTTATTTCTTCAACATCCCTTACTTTCTACCATTCTACCATTGCTACTATGCCCTTATCTACACATATTTATCTACACCTATCACTTCTACCATGCCTTTTATTCACCAAAATGAATAAATATCACTTCTACCATACTCGATCTACCACTTATGATAAATAAATAAATAAATGAATCAAATTTATCACATTCTACCATGCTTTTATTCGCCAAAATGAACAGATAAATTAATAATGTTAATATTTGCATTCTTCTGTTTTGTTCGAGACCGAATCTCATTGTTGTGCTCCTGTCAAGCCTGGAGCCTTCTTGACAATGCTTGGGCATTGTCAAGGCTTTTTTTTATTGTGTATTTTCTTCTCTTCTTGTTTCGTTGTTCGTGTTTTTTTTTTTTTTTTTTTTTTTTTTTTTTTTTTTTTTTTTTTTTTTTTTTTAATTTGTCTGTGTTGTGTGTTATGGTTCGATCTTGTTTTTTTTATGTTTTTGTTATTATGATTATTATTATTTTCGGCAGCATTGCCTCCACTATCATCATCATTCTCATCGTTATTTCCATCATCACCATCACCATCATTGTCGTTTTCATCATAGCCATCACTATTACCGTTACTATCACCATCATCATCATCATCAATATTTTCATAGTTACCATCACAATCGTCGTCATCATCATCATCGTCGTCATCATCATCATTATCATCATCATCATCATCAATCATCATTCACAGCGGTAGTAATAGTGATTGCATTGATATTATAATTGTTGTTATCAGCATTATCATTATCGTTGTTATTGTTGTTATCCTATCATTTTTATCGTCGTTATGAGTGAGATGAAATGGACTAGTTTGTTGTTGCAAAATCGTTGTTAAAATCGTTTTGACAGCAGTGGGCAATAGAGTTGAAATAGCAATAGGAAGTATTATGGTATCTGAAACTTATATAATAACATTGTGGTTTTGCTGTAATTTTTATTATCACTAATACTGCTCTTCCTCTTCGCGTGGTTTGTATGTGTGTGTGTGTGTGTGTGTGTGTGTGTGTGTGTGTGTGTGTGTGTTTGTGTGTGTGTGTGTTTGTGTGTGTGTGTGTGTGTGTGTGTGTGTGTGTGTGTGTGTTTGTGTGTGTGTGTGTGTATGTGTGTGTGTGTGTGTGTATGTGTGTGTGTGTATGTATGTGTGCGTATTTGGTTGTGCGGTGTGTCTGCATCTGTCTTTATGTGTGTGTTTGTGTGTACCCTTGAGTCCTTCACCCGGCTAGACACTCGACCTCCACCGCGATGTGTACATTGGTGTCGTGTACACTCGTGATAAGCGTTCCCAGGGCGCGTGCAAAGCCTCACAATAGAACTGCCTTGTGACTTAACTGCCAAACACATTTCGGTTTATTTATATTAGCATTGATAATTATATACGGGTGTCTCTTACATACCAATTATGTGGGATATACATCACTTCCTTAAGAGAGACTTATAGCTCTGGATAATGCATTAGGATTTGCACAACGAGGCATCTGTGTTTTTATTTTCCATTGCTTTAGTAATGAGAACATGATGAATAAAACGCATACCTAATGGTTCATAAATAATTCTTATATGACATACATAAGAAGTTAATATAATTGAAACTGATCGGAAAACCGAGGACAGCAATTTCAACAGTCGCCCATAAAAAAGGGCGAGATAATGACACAAAATAAAATATTATAGTCACCCCCGAAATCGAATTACGCTTTCTGAAAAGGATCCATTTTCTTTAGAAAGCGAGGTACCGCTAGCTCTCGTAAACGTGACGACCGCGTGATTACAGATCCTGTTTCGTTTATTTAGGTATTTCAGCAAAGTTATGGGTCAAGGTTAATGATTAATACTGAATTCAAATGAAGAAAGAAAAAAAGAAAAGAAAACTGGACCTGTAGAGATCGGGATTTCTTAATTACAAATTATTCCCCGATTAGGACGTGAAAAAGAAATCGTTTGTATCCCCGCGCCTTCACCTCGGGTCATGCATAATTCAGCCTCCACCACTGCATGACGTAAACAAGGATTTGTGGGTAATGCGGACCAACGAGCCAAACCCTCTCGCCCCCGTTAATGTCATTGCTTATGGCTCGCCCCTCGGGTCCTCTGCCGGCTGGGGCATCGTGCGCTCTCTCTGGCCCTTATTCTCTCTCTCTCTCTCTCTCTCTCTCTCTCTCTCTCTCTCTCTCTCTCTCTCTCTCTCTCTCTCTCTCTCTCTCTCTCTCTCTCTCTCTCTCTCTCTCTCTCTCTCTCTCATCATCATCATCATCATCATCATCATCATCATCATCATCATCATCATCATCATCATCATCATCATCATCATCATCATCATCATCATCATCATCATCATCATCATCATCATCATCATCATCATCATCATCATCATCATCATCATCATCATCATCATCATCATCATCATCATCATCATCATCATCATCATCATCATCATCATCATCATCATCATCATCATCATCATCATCATCATCATCATCATCATCATCATCATCATCATCATCATCATCATCATCATCATCATCATCATCATCATCATCATCATCATCATCATCATCATCATCATCATCATCATCATCATCATCATCATCATCATCATCATCATCATCATCATCATCATCATCATCATCATCATCATCATCATCATCATCATCATCATCATCATCATCATCATCATCATCATCATCATCATCATCATCATCATCATCATCATCATCATCATCATCATCATCATCATCATCATCATCATCATCATCATCATCATCATCATCATCATCATCATCATCATCATCATCATCATCATCATCATCATCATCATCATCATCATCATCATCATCATCATCATCATCATCATCATCATCATCATCATCATCATCATCATCATCATCATCATCATCATCATCATCATCATCATCATCATCATCATCATCATCATCATCATCATCATCATCATCATCATCATCATCATCATCATCATCATCATCATCATCATCATCATCATCATCATCATCATCATCATCATCATCATCATCATCATCATCATCATCATCATCATCATCATCATCATCATCATCATCATCATCATCATCATCATCATCATCATCATCATCATCATCATCATCATCATCATCATCATCATCATCATCATCATCATCATCATCATCATCATCATCATCATCATCATCATCATCATCATCATCATCATCATCATCATCATCATCATCATCATCATCATCATCATCATCATCATCATCATCATCATCATCATCATCATCATCATCATCATCATCATCATCATCATCATCATCATCATCATCATCATCATCATCATCATCATCATCATCATCATCATCATCATCATCATCATCATCATCATCATCATCATCATCATCATCATCATCATCATCATCATCATCATCATCATCATCATCATCATCATCATCATCATCATCATCATCATCATCATCATCATCATCATCATCATCATCATCATCATCATCATCATCATCATCATCATCATCATCATCATCATCATCATCATCATCATCATCATCATCATCATCATCATCATCATCATCATCATCATCATCATCATCATCATCATCATCATCATCATCATCATCATCATCATCATCATCATCATCATCATCATCATCATCATCATCATCATCATCATCATCATCATCATCATCATCATCATCATCATCATCATCATCATCATCATCATCATCATCATCATCATCATCATCATCATCATCATCATCATCATCATCATCATCATCATCATCATCATCATCATCATCATCATCATCATCATCATCATCATCATCATCATCATCATCATCATCATCATCATCATCATCATCATCATCATCATCATCATCATCATCATCATCATCATCATCATCATCATCATCATCATCATCATCATCATCATCATCATCATCATCATCATCATCATCATCATCATCATCATCATCATCATCATCATCATCATCATCATCATCATCATCATCATCATCATCATCATCATCATCATCATCATCATCATCATCATCATCATCATCATCATCATCATCATCATCATCATCATCATCATCATCATCATCATCATCATCATCATCATCATCATCATCATCATCATCATCATCATCATCATCATCATCATCATCATCATCATCATCATCATCATCATCATCATCATCATCATCATCATCATCATCATCATCATCATCATCATCATCATCATCATCATCATCATCATCATCATCATCATCATCATCATCATCATCATCATCATCATCATCATCATCATCATCATCATCATCATCATCATCATCATCATCATCATCATCATCATCATCATCATCATCATCATCATCATCATCATCATCATCATCATCATCATCATCATCATCATCATCATCATCATCATCATCATCATCATCATCATCATCATCATCATCATCATCATCATCATCATCATCATCATCATCATCATCATCATCATCATCATCATCATCATCATCATCATCATCATCATCATCATCATCATCATCATCATCATCATCATCATCATCATCATCATCATCATCATCATCATCATCATCATCATCATCATCATCATCATCATCATCATCATCATCATCATCATCATCATCATCATCATCATCATCATCATCATCATCATCATCATCATCATCATCATCATCATCATCATCATCATCATCATCATCATCATCATCATCATCATCATCATCATCATCATCATCATCATCATCATCATCATCATCATCATCATCATCATCATCATCATCATCATCATCATCATCATCATCATCATCATCATCATCATCATCATCATCATCATCATCATCATCATCATCATCATCATCATCATCATCATCATCATCATCATCATCATCATCATCATCATCATCATCATCATCATCATCATCATCATCATCATCATCATCATCATCATCATCATCATCATCATCATCATCATCATCATCATCATCATCATCATCATCATCATCATCATCATCATCATCATCATCATCATCATCATCATCATCATCATCATCATCATCATCATCATCATCATCATCATCATCATCATCATCATCATCATCATCATCATCATCATCATCATCATCATCATCATCATCATCATCATCATCATCATCATCATCATCATCATCATCATCATCATCATCATCATCATCATCATCATCATCATCATCATCATCATCATCATCATCATCATCATCATCATCATCATCATCATCATCATCATCATCATCATCATCATCATCATCATCATCATCATCATCATCATCATCATCATCATCATCATCATCATCATCATCATCATCATCATCATCATCATCATCATCATCATCATCATCATCATCATCATCATCATCATCATCATCATCATCATCATCATCATCATCATCATCATCATCATCATCATCATCATCATCATCATCATCATCATCATCATCATCATCATCATCATCATCATCATCATCATCATCATCATCATCATCATCATCATCATCATCATCATCATCATCATCATCATCATCATCATCATCATCATCATCATCATCATCATCATCATCATCATCATCATCATCATCATCATCATCAATCATCATTCACAGCGGTAGTAATAGTGATTGCATTGATATTATAATTGTTGTTATCAGCATTATCATTATCGTTGTTATTGTTGTTATCCTATCATTTTTATCGTCGTTATGAGTGAGATGAAATGGACTAGTTTGTTGTTGCAAAATCGTTGTTAAAATCGTTTTTGACAGCAGTGGGCAATAGAGTTGAAATAGCAATAGGAAGTATTATGGTATCTGAAACTTATATAATAACATTGTGGTTTTGCTGTAATTTTTATTATCACTAATACTGCTCTTCCTCTTCGCGTGGTTTGTATGTGTGTGTGTATGTATGTATGTATTTGTGTGTGTGTGTGTTTGTGTGTGTGTGTGTGTGTGTATGTATGTATGTATGTATTTGTGTGTGTGTGTGTATGTATGTATGTATTTGTGTGTGTGTGTGTATGTGTGTGTGTGTGTATGTGTGTGTGTGTGTATGTGTGTGTGTGTGTGTGTGTGTGTGTATGTATGTATGTATTTGTGTGTGTGTGTATGTATGTATGTATTTGTGTGTGTGTGTATGTATGTATTTGTGTGTGTGTGTATGTGTGTGTGTATGTATGTATGTATTTGTGTGTGTGTGTATGTGTGTGTGTATGTGTGTGTGTATGTATGTATTTGTGTGTGTGTGTGTGTGTCGGGTTTGTTTATCCACAATTTCTGCATCTACTAATTAGTTATGCAAATCGACTTAAAAATTCACTTATCGGGTACGTATATTTACACGAATACACTTATCGGCTATTACATATCCACAACAATACGTCCACCCGCCTA
>NC_061834.1:7097811-7102811 GCF_019202785.1 Penaeus chinensis | reverse complement strand
AGAGAGAGAAACAAACAATCAAAAGAAAAAGAGAGAAAGAGAGAAAGAAAGAAAGAGGAGGGATAGACATATAGAAAAGGGAAAAAAGACAGACATGCAATGAGAAACGAGAAAAAAAAAAAAAAAATTCCGGTCTCTTTCCCTATTGCTTAACCTCGGGCCATTGTTGTGGTCGGTTGCGAAGGAGGAAGCTTATGTGGGCCGCGTGCACAGGGCTGATAGACCCGAGACCATTGCATTTTCGTGGTCTGTGTTTGCTAGATTAGAGATGTTAGGTTAAGTTGTGATAGTGTTAGTAATGATAATCTTGATTGTGTTTAGGATAGTTGTAATGTTTATTGTGATGGAGATGGTGATGATGTTGATTATGATAGTAGTAGTAGTAGTAATGGAAATTGTTATGGTGATGGTAACAATGATAGAAATAAGAATGACACAGCAAAATCTTCTCTTGATTACATTTTCTGGCGTTTGAAGAGATAGAAGGTGTGAAAAAGAGCAAGAAGAGAAAGGGTTTTGCTTTTATTAAAGGCCATTTTCATCATTATTTTGTGTGTTTTTTTCGTTAGATTTCATTCCCGTGATTGTTTCGAAATGCGAAACAATATTCACTCGTTATTTAAAGAAATGTGTTTGTATTTTCATTTGTGTATATTCGTGGTTGTATGTTTGCATACATGTATGTGAGGGTATTTATGTTTGCCCCTGCTTGTATATGTGTATGTTTGTGTTATGTGTTTCTTCATTCGTATAACAATGTTTGTGTGAGTTTTTATGTATGTGTGTATGTTTGTGTGAGTGTGTGTGTGTGTGTGTGTGTGTATGTGTTTGTGCATGTGTGTTAGTGCGTGTGCGTACTGTGCGTTTGTATGTCTGCTGTCGACGCAGCCTATCGAGAATCGCACGCGGAAGTATCTAGAGTGATCCCTTGATTCCTGTCACGATATTGTGTGTTGTTTCCCACGGTGGTCGACCCTGAGTGTGTCATCTAGCTATTGGTTTGTGCAGATATTCTCGATTATTAAAGATTATTTTGCCTTATGGTTATCCATATGCGTAAAAATATGTACATGCGTAAGTCTAGATATGCACATACACGGGTTCACACTGTTCACACATACATACGCAAATATATACAGGTAGTTACACAAAGACCAGACATACATGTACAGACACAATCGCATACGCATACAAGCAAGCGTGAATTTGCACTTAAGTTTAAGGACATAAATCGAACGCAGGTGACAACATCAGTGACGGCCTAATAAACTCAGTAATTAACTATGTGATTTAATGATTGTACGACCCACTTCCCCTATCTCTATTCCCCTAGGTCCCTCCTCCCCCTCCCTCTGGCTCTTCCTCCCTCCCCAAAGTTCTCTCCTCCCCCTCTTTCTCTTTTTCTCTCCTGTATTCTCTCCTTCTCTCTATTCTTCCCCTCACTCTGCTCCTTCCACCTCCCTCAATCTATCCATCTACCCTCTCCCTCCTTCCCTTCCGGTTCTTTCTCTCCTCCTTCCCTCATCTTTACTTCCCTTTTATTCCCTCTATCCTTCCCTCCAACCCTCCCTCTACCCCTCCCTCTCCCCCCCCCTTCTTCCCCCTACCCATCCCTCTTCCTTTAACTCCCTCATTCTGCCTCGATGCATCACACTCCAATATATGTAGGTCACTCAAGTAAAAAGTAAAGTGTAGAGGAGAAATGTAAGAATTAAAGAGAGAGAGAGAGAGAGAGAGAGAGAGAGAGAGAGAGAGAGAGAGAGAGAGAGAGAGAGAGAGAGAGAGAGAGAGAGAGAGAGAGAGAGAGAGAGAGAGAGAGAGAGAGAGAGAGAGAGAGAGAGAGAGAGAGAGAGAGAGAGAGAAAGAGAGAGAGACAGACACAGACAGACAGTGAGAGAGAGAGAGAGAGACAGACAGACAGTGAGAGAGAGAGAGAAAGAGAGAGAGAGAGAGAGAGAGAGAGAGAGAGAGAGAGAGAGAGAGAGAGAGAGAGAGAGAGTAAGAAAGATAGAAACTAAGAGAGAAGAATTTGTTTATATACAGTATATAGGGGCTCCCATGCGGCTGGTAGGTCTTGGAGGTCAAAGGTCAGACACGAAATCATGCCTTCTATACAGAGGCGAATAGGGTGATTTTCCCATAATTTCGACCCGTTTCTCAAGTTCAACTAATTGACCGTAATTATGGTTATGGTGGTGCTTGTGGTGACGATGTGTGCGTGGCCGGGGGGGGGGGGGGGGGGGGGTTAGAGGTTCATCTGTGTCTGGAGAAGAAATGGGGTTAGGTCTAGTACACATAGGTTTTCATTAAATGTTATGTTTCTCTCTTTCTCTGCCTCCATGCCTGCCTATATGCCTGTAATACACACACACACACACACACACACACACACACACACACACACACACACACACACACACACACACACACACACACACACACACACACACACACACACACACACACACACACACATACACACACACACACACACATACACACACACACACGCACACACACACACACACAGCACAGACATATATGTAGACACACACATACACACACACTTATATATAGACTCACGCCAATAAATCAAGTGACCTCCCGTGGGCCTCGCTTTAAGAAGTTCCTGTGCAGTGAAGTCGGTGTTTGTGTGTTGGGGGTAGGGGGGGGGGGGCGTCGTGTGCGTTCGAGGGATAGTAGAAGGTGGGGGAGGAGATGGGGAGGATGGGTAGAGAGGTGGAGAGGTAGGGATGGAAGAGAAAGAGATGGAGGATGGACAGAGGGAGAGGAGGCGGGATACACACACACACACACACACACACACACACACACACACACATATATATATATATATATATATATATATATATATATATATAAAGAGAGAGAGAGAGAGTAGAGAGAGAGAGAGAGAGAGAGAGAGAGAGAGAAAAAAAGAGAGAGAGAGAGAGAGAAGGAAAGAAAGAAGGAGGGAGTTTCAGAGTTTCAGAGAGAATGCGAAAAGGACTTCTTAAAAAAATCAGTGCGGTAGATAAGGAATTGTAGAATACCAAAATAAATCACAGAAATGTATATTTAGCTTCCATAAATTGCCATGCGCCACGAAGCCTCTTCAAACTAAGCATGTCGTCCGGATGCCCTACCGAAATTACTCTCGCTAATGCCCGAACGATGACGCAGCAGAAAATGGCGAGAGAGGCGAAGATATTTCCTCATAGTGCGTGCGTGCTTTCGACAGGCGAGCATTATCATATTCTGCATTGAGAAATGGATCTTTGCTTGTGATTTATGGTCTTCGCTGTCGAGTTTGTGCCGGTGGCTTCTAACTTCGGTTTCTCTTTATTAGGCTTTCTATTTATTTTTCTATATTAACGAATGGTGTATAAGGGCGAGTTTGCCACAATGATTTGATGGGTTGTCGCTTGTTATTGGTACTTTTTTTAATTTTAAATCTTACCGACCCATTATACACTGTATCGTTTAAAACAAACATACCAAAAACATTTCAAAACTTATGAATCCATCTCGTTCTCTTAAAAGAGAACACAACACTCGTAATGTCTCTTACAAAGAAACCATAAACAAATACAATTACTTCCTACCTACAACACACATCGAAAAAAAAAAAAAAAACATACATAAACCCCTACAAGCTAAAGGGGGACTTATAACGAAGGGGAACACTAACGTACTTTCGCCTCCTGGGTTTCTTCTTCCTAAAGGGTTTCAAGGCGGCAAAAGGGATGCTCTCTGTTCGCTTGGGTCCTCGCAGTGTTCGGTCTGAGCACGTTCCGCTGGTGCTCGCTTGGGTTACGTAGGGGGGGGGGGGAAGAGGGGACGGAGGAAAGGGAGGAGGAGAAGAGGGGGAGAGTGGATGGGAGGGGTTGGAGGAAAAGGGGAGAGGGGTTGAGAGGGGAGAAGGGGGTTAGGGAAGATAAGACGAGGGGGAGAGTAGAATGGAGGGGTGGGAGGAATGGGGAAAGATAAGAGGGAATGGAGAGGTGGGAGGAGGAGGAAGGGAGGGAAAGAGAGCGGGTGGGGGTGGAGGGGTGGAAGAAGGGGAAAAGGGCGAGAGGAGGTGGAGAGATGAAAGGTGGAGAAAGGGAAAGAAGGAATGAAGAGGGGGGGGGGGGGATTAGAATGGAGAACAAGGAAAGAGGGAGAGGAATATTGAGTGGATGGATGGAAGAAAAAGGATGGGGAAGAGAATGAAGAGAAGAAAAGAAACTGGCAGAGCGGAAGGAGGAGGCTGAATAACAGAGGAAGGAAGAAAGGAAGAGGGAATGGAGGAATGAGAGGAGAAGAGGGAAAAGAAATGAGCAAGTGAGAGAGAAGGAAGAGGTGGAAAAGAAATAAGACGCTAAGGAGAAGGAGGAGGGAGAGAGACGAACAAGAAGACGCCGAAAAAAAAAAAAAACTGCAATGAATATAACAAATGAGGAGGGAAACCAAGAAAATACAAGGAATACACTTTGATATTTTCCTCTCTTATCATAAAGAAACTTCAAAAGGAATGGCCGATATGTTGACAGGGTCCTTGAGCAATTTCATCGAGAGGAAGAAGAGATAATGAGGAACAATAAGATGAGGACGAAAGACGAAAACTGTAGGAGGAACGTGATGAAGATAATAATGACTGTAATGATAATGATGATAATGGTGGTGATAATGACTGCAATGATAATGATGATAATGGTGGTGATAATGACTGCAATGATAATGATGGTAATGGTGGTCATAATGACTGTAATGATAATGATGATGATAATGGTGATAATGGTGATGATGATGAATGATGTAATGATAATGATGATTATAACTCTTGTGGTGTTGATCATGGTAATGGTCATAATAATGATATTAATAATAATGATAATGATAGTGATAATAATTATGATAATTATAATAACAATAATGATGACATTGATGATAATGATAATGATAATGGTAACGATAGTAATAACGAAAACATTAGGGATAAAATTGATGAAAATATT
>NC_061834.1:7085311-7087811 GCF_019202785.1 Penaeus chinensis | reverse complement strand
TAATAATAATAACAAAAATAATAGTAATAATATAATTAATAATAGTAAAAAAAAAAATAGTGATGATAATGATGGTGAAACGGAGAAAGTGAGAATAAGTGATGGTAAAGGAGGAGGATGAAAAAAGAAGAAGAGGAGGAGGAGGAGGAGGGTGAAAAAAGAGGAGGAGGAGGATGAAAAAAACAGGAAGAAGAGGAGGAGGAGGAGGATGAAAAAAGAGGAAGAAGAAGAGGAGGAGGAGGATGAAAAAAAGAGGAAGAAGAGGAGGAGGAGGATGAAAAAAAAGAGGAAGAAGAGGAGGAGGAGGAGGATGCAAAAAGAGGAAGAGGAGGAGGAGGAGGAGGAGGAGAAAAAGAGGAAGAGAGGAGGAGGAGGAGGATGAAAAAAGAGGAGGAAGAGGAGGAGGAAAAGGATGAAAATAGAGGAAGAAGAGGAGGAGGATGAAAAAAAAGGAAGAAGAGGAGGAGGAGGAGGAGGAGGTTTTGGGTTGGGAACGCGGGAGTCCTACGAGTCCTGCCCGGGATGGCGGTCTGATGAGGGCCTTCCTGTACAGCCGGGCATCCGTTCGCAGGCTCGAGGGAAACACTTCCATAAGCGCATATTTATTTGGATTTGTGTGTTGTGTGGGATTCGGAGAAACCTCGGGCGTAGGAAAGAGTGATTCACGCTCCCTGTTATGTAATTATCCTTTAGCGGACTTTATCCTAGTTGGTACTTTCTCTGTCCTCCGTTTTTCAAATATTCATTATGTGGGTTCTCTACTCCGCCTCTCCCCCCGCGTAATTCTTGTCTTGTTTTATTTTTGTGGTGAAACTGGGTAATAGCTCGTTTTCGCATGATTTCCAAGAGCTGTCAAACTTAAACCTCCCAAAACATCTAGACGAAAGAACGACCATTCTCGCCGCATTTACGACGCTGACCATTAATTCCCGCACGCAAAAAGACTTGGGGTCCCTACGCTCTCCTCCGCTTTCCGTCCTTGCTGTAGAGGCTCAGCCAATAAGAATTCGAGAAAGTCACATACGTCTCGGTGATTGAAGGAGAGGGCGTATGGTCTGGACCAATCACGAAGACGCATTGGTGAATCGCGAGTTTTCATTGGTTTTCGGCGCGCGAGGCTAGAGTCACCGGCTAGTGTTTCTCACGCATGGCGATTCGGCGTTTTACAACAGTGCGTTTTCTGGTGTCGTGCGAGTAGGGTGTTTGTACCGGTCGCAGCGGGCGTTTTAACAGTGCGTTTTCTTAGGTGTGTGATACGTGGATAGAGAGTGATATGATAAGATACCACATGAAGGAAATAAGTTGTTGTTGAGCTGTCGGACTGACGACAGTATCAATTGTACATTTATTAGAACATTTAGAAGTGTAGTTGTAATATCAACAAGTTGGATCAAGAGGTGATCTTGTATTACTGTATATACTGTTCCGGACGCATTTTTATCCGTGATAGTCATTATGATATATTTTAGCAAGACTAAGAGATATGCACCGTGAGAATGATTGTTTACTTCAGTAGTTACAGACGTCTAATTGTCAGTGGAGTTCATTAGGCCTATGCTTAGTTGATTTACATAGAATTCACATAATTTATTGCGCTACTTAAAGTAATACTTCCAAGAGGATTATTTTTATTTTTATTTTTCAAGAATGTACCTCATTTCGAAAGTTTCGTTACTAAATAGATGATTGGTCAGCTCTTCAATGCTATTAGTTTTAGAAAAAATGAGAGGTGGAAATTTGGTTAGTTTTAATTATCCTTGTAATATAAGTTTAATATAAGTTTAATAGTGAGTGTTTGAGTGAGTGAGTGCTTGAGTGAGTGAGTGCTTGAGTGAGTGAGTGAATGAGTGTTTGAGTGAGTGAGTGCTTGAGTGAGTGAGTGCTTGAGTGAGTGAGTGCTTGAGTGAGTGAGTGCTTGAGTGAGTGAGTGCTTGAGTGAGTGAGTGCTTGAGTGAGTGAGTGAATGAGTGTTTGAGTGAGTGAGTGAGTGTTTGAGTGAGTGAGTGAGTGTGAGTGAGTGAGTGTTTGAGTGAGTGAGTGTGTTTGAGTGAGTGAGTGTTTGAGTGAGTGAGTGAGTGTTTGAGTGAGTGAGTGAGTGTTTGAGTGAGTGAGTGAGTGTTTGAGTGAGTGAGTGAGTGTTTGAGTGAGTGAGTGAGTGTTTGAGTGAGTGAGTGAGTGTTGAGTGAGTGAGTGAGTGTTTGAGTGAGTGAGTGAGTGTTGAGTGAGTGAGTGAGTGTTTGAGTGAGTGAGTGAGTGTTTGAGTGAGTGAGTGAGTGTTTGAGTGAGTGAGTGAGTGTTTGAGCGAGTGAGTGAGTGAGTGTTTGAGTGAGTGAGTGAGTGTTTGAGTGAGTGAGTGAGTGTTTGAGTGAGTGAGTGAGTGTTTGAGTGAGTGAGTGAGTGTTTGAGTGAGTGAGTGAGTGTTTGAGTGAGTGAGTGAGTGTTTGAGTGAGTGAGTGAGTGTTTGAGTGAGTGAATGAGTGTTTGAGTGAGTGTTTGAGTG
>NC_061834.1:7077811-7080311 GCF_019202785.1 Penaeus chinensis | reverse complement strand
ATCTCTCCGTTTCTCCACCCACGCCTTTCCATCTCTCCGCCTGTCTGTCCGTCCGTTCGTCTGTTTGTCCAACCAATTTCTCTCTCCTTCACTCCCTCTGCCCCTCTATCTCCTTTTTCACCTCCTCCTCCCCATGTCTTCCCTTTCTTTCTCTCTGTATCTTCTCCGTTCTCTCTCTTTCCTCCTCTCTTCCCCTATCACCTTCATCACTCCCTTCTTCCCTCCCTCCTCCTCCCGTTATTACTCACCCCCCCCCCTCCCTCCCTTCCGACCTTCATATCGCGTGGAAGCATCAAAGGTCATTAAAGGCCGGTGCCAGTCGCGGAAGTCGGTTCGCGGCAGTGATGAGAGTTGGATGATGATGATGATGATAATCTTATTCTTATCTTTCTCATTATTGTTATTGTTATCATCATTACTATCATTATCCCCATTATCATCATTATCATTATCACTGTCACTATTACTATGTCACAATTAGTATGACTGTCGCTGTTTCTGTTACTATTACTATCTCTTTCACAGCAGCAAAATTGTTTTCGTAACGAACACTATTTCATCATTACTGACTTACAGAAAATCAACAGACAAAAAAGCGATGACATTTGGAACTCGCTCACACGTAGACTCGTTCACCCTCGACCCGGGTGTCGTGAGGACCGAGGACCCGACTTGTGTGCAGGAGGCCAGTTATCTCCCGAATTCTCTTGGTTTCTTTCTGGTTCTGTTTTCGTCGTGTTGTTGGATCTGTCTGTTTGTCTTTCTTTCTCTCCCTACTCTCCCTTTCCCCACCTCCCTCCTTCCTTCTCTCCCACCTTCCTTCTTCCCTCCCTCCCTCCCGCCCACCTTCCTTCTTCCCTCCCTCCCTCCCGCCCACCTTCCTTCTTCCCTCCCTCCCTCCCGCCCACCTTCCTTCTTCCCTCCCTCCCTCCCTCCCTCCCTCCCTCCTTCCCTCCCTCCCTCCCTCCCTCCCTCCCTCCCTCCCTCTCCACCTCTCCTCTCCCTCCCTCCCTCCCTCTCTCCCTCTCTCTCTCCCTCCCTCCCTCTCTCCCTCTCTCCTTCCCTCCCGTGGAGAGTGTCATGCTTGCTTAGTCTTCCCTTACCTCTCGGTGGGCTGAAGTTGAGGTGCTGTTCCTTGGAGATCAGACGAAGGCCAGGCGGAATTAGTGGGGTGTGAAAGCCGAGAGGTTGGGGGTGGCTGGGGAAGCGGAGGGGATGGGTAGGGGTGGGGTTAAGGAAGCCAAGGGGTTGGGGGTGGGGGTGGGGGTTGGGGAAGCCGAGGGCGAGGTGGGTGTGGGGGTTGGGGAAGCCAAGGGCGAGGTGGGTGTGGGGGTTGGGGAAGCCAAGGGCGAGATGGAGGGGCGGAAGGTCAATGGGGAGGGGGAGTTACGGAAGCCAGTTGGGGGAAAGGGCTTTTGAGAAAGCCGAAGGGATAACGGGAGGTTGATAAGACCGAAGGGGGGGGGGGAGCGAGGGATTGAATATGTAATGTGTGTGTGTGGGGGGGGGAGGGGTCTAGCGGTCCTGATGGGTCTTGAGTCGTGAGATTTGATGGAACGGTGTTAAGAGCTGATATGACCCTTTTGTGTGGGTGTGAAGTGGGGGAGTATATGAATGTGTGTGTGTATGTGCCTGTATATGTATGTAGGCTTATGTTTGTATGTATGGAATTATTTTTGTAATATGTGTGTTTGTGTATGTACATGTACGTGCGCGCCCACAAGTGCTCTAAGTTGGAAATGCAGTGCGCATGAAACGAGAATAAGCTTGTAATTACACCGTATGCAGTATAGCCTGTAGACTCAAGTTCATTACCGGCTATATGCAATCTAATGGTATGCTAGCCTGATGAAATAACACTAAGATGACAGCTGTTATTAGCGTCATCAACCTCAAAATACCGTGCGCGATCATAATTACAGCCAGCGTTGGGTAATTCAGTCAAAGACCTTGGACATCATCGGACAACGAGTGCATTATACGTAACATTGTTTTGATTATCCGGCCATTGTGTTTTTGTTTCCTTCCGGGCGCATCCTCGGAGCCGCCCACACTTAGCATCCGGACAGCTGACCTCTCTACCGGCGCGCGAGGAGACCATTTGGGTGCGTGTCGCTCTCGCTCGTTCTGTTTTCTTTTTCTCTCTATTTTTCTGTCTGTGTGTCATTCTGTCACTAATTGTCTTGCTGATTGACCTGTTTTTTTTTTTTTCTCGCTCTCTTTCTCTTTTTCTGTGTGGCTCTCTGTCCTTCTTTCTCTTCCTTTCTTTCTCTCTCTGTCTTTCTCTCTCTCTTTCTCTCTGTCTTTCTCTCTCTGTCTTTCTCTCTCTGTCTTTCTCTCTCTGTCTTTCTCTCTCTGTCTTTCTCTCTCTGTCTTTCTCTCTCTGTCTTTCTCTCTCTGTCTTTCTCTCTCTGTCTTTCTCTCTCTGTCTTTCTCTCTCCGTCTTTCTTTCTTTCTTTATATCTCTCTCTCTCTCTCTCTGTCTTTCTCTCTCCGTCTT
>NC_061834.1:7067811-7075311 GCF_019202785.1 Penaeus chinensis | reverse complement strand
TCCGCCTCTTAAAATCATAAATTCATCACAGGGTTAAATCTGAGGGGAAGGAGTGAGGGAAGGATTATGAACAGGCGCCGTTTTTCATTCGGAAGGGGAGCGGAGGGTAGGGTGAGGGTGGAGGGAGAGGGAGGGAGGGAGGGAGGGAGGGAGGGAGGGAGGGAGGGAGGGAGGGAGGGAGGGAGGGTGGAGTCAGTCAGTCAGTCAGTCAGTCAGTCAGTCAGTCAGTCAGTCAGTCAGTCAGTCAGTCAGTCAGTCAGTCAGTCAGTCAGTCAGTCAGTGTATGCATACCTAGTTATCCTCGCTAATTCCCCCTGTTCGTGGCGAATTTTCCCCTCGCCTCCCCCCACCCTTCCGCTTGGGCATACCAGACTGCATGGTCTGTGTGTTCTTTCCCCTTTCCGACTGTTTGCCGTTTCCCCTCTGAGCCGTGTGCTCTCTCTCTCTCCCCTCCCTGCTCCGTCCCGCTCACCCCTCCACGTGTGCCCTTCTCTTGATCTTGTTCCTCTGTTCCTTTGCTCTCTGCCCTTCCCTCTCCTTCCTCTACCCGCTCCTTCTCCTCATCTCCGCTTTTCCCTATCTTCGCCTCTTCTCCATCCTTCCCTTCTCCCTCTTTTCCTCTTCTCATCTTCTCCCTCCTCGACTTCTGCCTCCCTCCAGGACTTATGCCTCCCTCCAGCAAATGCACTGCATAACCTTCTCCTCCCCTTCCCCACCCTGTCCCCCTCCCCTACACCGCCTTGAGGCTAGGCTGCAGAAGTTGCAGCCCGATAAGGAGTATCTCGACAGTCTCTCACTCAGCTTTATCGATTAGCTGCCGACGCCCACGTTCATCTGACGCCCACGCCGGCCGGGGATTTTTGGCTGACTTGGGAAGACTGCACGCTCTCACGGCACACCCTCCGACCCCCTCGCCCGCCCCCCCCCCCTTCCCCCGTCCCTGACTCCGGCCCCTTCAACCCCTTCTTCTCTCCCCCTCCCTCCCCTTTCTTCCTAGTCTCCCTCCCCCTCTATCCCCTCCCTCCCTCCCCTCCCCCTTTATCCCGTCCCTCCTCCCCCTCCCCCTCTATCCCCTCCCTCCTCCCCCTCCCCCTCTATCCCCTCCCTTCTCCCCTCCCTCCTCTCTCACCCACTCCCTTTCTCCTCCCTCCCCTCCCCTTCCTCTCCTACTTCGCCCCCGTTGTTCGCACGCCCGCCCGCCCGCCGCCTGCCCGCCCTGCCTGCCGGCCTACTTGTATCCTGCGTGAGACCTGCTTGGCCTTCGGGTGGCATTGCTGGGGGCATGTGGGTTTCCTGTGACGCCCTCTCTGGGATCAGTGCGCTGCCAAGTCTGTTGGGAGGAAACGCCCATTTTATCTTGACTTTTCTTCGCTCCGATACATGTTTTGTCCGTGCTTCGTTGCTTCATCCAGTTGATTCCCGTTTAACTAATCCGCGACGCCCCTTTCGCCATGACGCCCACGACGCCCGCCCTCCTCAGACACCCAATTCCCATCTCTCTACATAGTTCAGCCATCCCGCCATCGACGCCCATTCTCCCTGAGACGTCCAATCCTCTTCTGCTGCGACACCCACTGCCCACCCGCCGCCCACGCCTCCCGCGTGACGCACCCGACTTGTTCCCAGGACGCCTCCCCGCCCTCATGAAACCCAGCTGCCTCCCTTGTTGGCTTAACTCTCCTTGACTCTCCTTCCTTCCCACCAAAGCTCTCCGTAATCCGCGAGTGCCTCTGTGGCCTCCCCGCATGGCACCGGCAGTCTGGGCGGCGGGCGGTGGGTGCCATGCAGCGTGCCCCGGCTGGCTCTGGGCAGGGCCGAGCGCCGCCACAGGGCCATATCCCACATCATCTACTCCGCTAACCCAATTAATCAGGCCAATTACCTTCTTTTCAAACGCTAAATTCAGGTTCAGCGCGTACTGCGGTCGGCTAGGAGGGGGGGGGGGATGTCAGCTTAGTTGTTTTAGAGGGTTTATACTCTCTCCCTCCCTCCCTCTCTCTCTCTCTCTCTCTCTCTCTCTCTCTCTCTCTCTCTCTCTCTCTCTCTCTCTCTCTCTCTCTCTCTCTCTCTCTCTCTCTCCATCTCTCTCCTCCCTCCCTCCCTCCCTCTCTCTCTCTCTCTCTCTCTCTCTCTCTCTCTCCTCTCTCTCTCTCTCTCTCTCTCTCTCTCTCTCTCCCTCTCTCTCTCTCTCCCTCTCCCTCTCCCTCTCCCTCTCCCTCTCTCACATTCCTCCTCTCTGTCACTCCTCCCCCCTCTCTTTCACTTCTTTCTCTTCCTCTCTCGTTATCTCCCTACCTCTCTTCCTTCCTATCCTCCCTTTCTCTTTCCCGCCTCTCTCTCCCCCCCTCTCTCTCCCCCCCCTCTCTCTCCCTCTGTCCATCTTTGTTTTTTGTTCCCTAAGAACAAGGATTATTTTTTAAAATATTTTCCTCCATTTTTATCATGTTGTTTATAACATGCCTGCTTCAACAAAGATTTACGTATGGCATGAAAGGCTTTCCTTTATCACGATGAGAAGTCGTTCCTGACTTGTATTCGTCATAGAGTGGGGGTTGGGCGGTTAAGGGGGGGGGGGGACCGGTGTCATGAATCAGCCACGAATTTCACTCTAACATCATAATGACAGCTTTGATTAGGCGGTTTGAGTTTTGTGTGGTCCGGGCTCTGCCTCATGTCACGGGAAGGGGTAGTTTGTTTGCCTTGCATTTTCAGTGAGTGGTTCGCTACGTATCGGAGATTTGAATGGGTAATGAATATTCATTTATTGAAGGCGTATTCAAAATACTGCAATAGGATGGGGCTCGGGGGGCGCGAAGTTCCCCAATATAGCATTATGATAAAGGTATCGTGGCGAAAAGGGTAAATAATGAGTTAATGATAAGGATAAGTGGACAGAAGAAAGGAAGGAAGAATAGGAAAAGAAAAAGGGGAGAATAAAACATGAACAAATTCGTTCAGGCGAGGGGTGAGAGCCAAGGTCCAAGGCAGGGGCGATTCCCTACTCTGGGCCTCCCTCGACAACAGCGAGCAAGGGACTGGGGCGTTGGGCTGTGAATATCATATATTGAAGAAGGTTGGAATGAGTTAATTAGAGCAGGTTAAATGTGTAGTCTGGTTAGGCGTAAACAAATATGTAATTGGTGAATAAGAAGACGGTATGATGAATTGACGAAGAAGTAGTGAAAATAATATAGTGAACAAACATGCAGTTAACAACCGAACAAACATGTAGTCAGTAAGTAAAAGATTTAGAGGTGAAGAAATTAGTACGCAAGTAAGCATGCAAGCAGGAAAGGCGGATATGCTAGTGAGCAAACAAACAAACAAGCAGTTCGTGGTGAATGAATAGGCAGTTGATAAGTAAACAAACTGAAAATAAGGAAGTAAACAAATAGATAATAAGTGATAGCAGAACCTCGTGCAACTGTAATTAAGGAACTGTCATGTCACGGGCGAGACTATGACATGACGCTCAATTTCGGTCTCCGGGACGAAAAATCATTGGCATAGGCCTAAGCTACCTTTGCTTCTATCTACGCCTTCCATTTCTCTTTTTGGATTTTTAGTTAAAATAGACATATCGATTGAAAAAATAGTGCTTAAGTTATTTTATGTTATGTTATGTTATTGTTTTTAAGTTCGTGTTTTTTATGTTTTACTTTTTGATATTTGTTTAGTGACTACTGGATTCGAGTAGGTTTTTCTACGTTCATAGGTTTATTGCGATTTAGCTTTGTGTGCGTATCTATTTATATATTTTCAAGTTTTCCCAATTTTCTGTCGAACTATAGAAAGAGGAATCCACGCAGATGTGATAACGTGCGTGGGGAGAGGGACACGTGTGCTTATAGGGGACGGTACAGATGCACGTCCTCCCTCCCTCCCCCCCCCTCCTCCCGTCCATCCCCATCATTACCCCTCACCCTCACCCTCACCCCCCACCCTCACCCCCCACCTTCCCATTCCCCATTCCCCATCCCTGTCCCTTTCCGTACTTCTCACCCGTCATCCCGATCTTTATATTTATACTCCACACTTAACATTTCCCTTACTCCCACTTTGAGTCCCCCCCCTTACCTTTTACCCCCATACCCCTCACTCTTGCCCCCTCCCCCTCCCCCTCACTCTTGCCACCTCCCCCTCCCCCTCACTCTTGCCACCTCCCCCTCCCCCTCACTCTTGCCCCCTCCCCTCCCCCTCACTCTTGCCCCCTCCCCCTCCCCCTCTCTCTTGCCCCCTCCTCCTCCCCCTCACTCTTGCCCCCCTCCCCCTCCCCCTCACTGGCTCTTAATTACTACCCATCCGAACCTCAGACAGGTGTTCCCAACACGTGGCGTAAGGGGGAGGGAGGGGTAGGGGATGTGCAAGGGGAAGGGGGAGGGTGAGGGGAGGGGAAGGGTAGGGGACGTTGGTAGGGAGGGAAGAGGTGTTGGGGTGGTGGCAGGGGATGGGTAGGGAAGGGGGGATGGTGGCAGGGAACAAGGATGTGGAAGGGGAGGGGGTAGGGAAGAGGGTGGTGGCTGGGGATGGGGATGGGGATGGGGGAGGGTAGGGGTGATAGCAGGGGAAGGGGAGGGTAAGGGGTGTTGGGAGGTGGAAGAGAAAAGGGAAGAAGAGAAGGGGTAATAGAGAGAATGGGAAGGGGAGAGTGGATGCTAGGAGGTAGGAGATGAAGGGCGAGAGGAGGGAGGAGAGGTAAGATGGGGGGGGGGGGGATAGGCCTATCCAGATAGACCCGGCAAAAGATCTTCTAAACAAGATGTAAACACCACTGTTTCCGATATCTCTCGCTCTACGGCACTTGGATGTCCGTTGGCCTTTGTCAGGCGTCGAAATGGTGTCTCGTGTCGGGTGGCGGGCCGGCGTTCGACGCGCCGTGAAAGCTCTTTGGATGCGTGTCTTTGGTCTTAATGGCTTGCGAGTTAAGTTTGTGACGTGTGTGAGGTAAGAAAGTGATTGTGTATGTGTGTGTGTGTAGGTGTGCGTCTGTATGTGTGTTTGTGTATATGTGTGCATGTGTGTGTGTGTGTGTATGTGCGAGTGTGTATGTGTGTGTGTGTGTGTGTGTGTGCGTCTGTATGTGTGTTTGTGTATGTGTGTGTGTGTGTATATGTGTGCGTGTGTGTGTGTGTGTATGTGCGAGTGTGTGTGTGTGTGTGTGTGTGTGTATGTGTATGTGTGCGTCTGTATGTGTGTTTGTGTATGTGTGTGTGTGTGTATATGTGTGCATGTGTGTGTGTGTGTGTATGTGCGAGTGTGTGTGTGTGTGTGTGTGTGTGTGTGTGTGTGTGTGTGTGTGTGTGTGTGTGTGTGTGTGTGTGTTTATGTAGTTATACCCGGTATAGCATGTATAAGCAATACATAATTTGTCTACAGCAGTGTTTATTTCATATCTGTCAATAGTCTACACTGCCTAAGGCCTGTCTCGTTGAATAAAAAAACAAACGAAATCGAATCGAGTGCCTTAAAGAGTGAATAAATATATACCCGCCCATGCGTATATATATATATATATATATATATATATATATATATATATATATATATATATATATATATATGACGAACAACGTATGTACGTGCGCGCCAGAATATGCACGTATTCGAAGCTGTCGAACCTGGCGAGATGGCTTCTTAAAGTTGCAGGTTCTGACGTCATAAAAGCAGGGTGTCATGGACTGGCGTGCTGCGGGGATGGGAGACCGAAAGTGCCTGTCAGCCCTTGTGATATGGGGGTGGAGGGGTGGAAGGGGAGGGGGTGGAGGGGTAGAAGTGGAGGGGAAGGAGGTGGTGGGAGTGAGGTTGAAGGTGGAAGTGGATGTGATGATAGAGATAGGGGTGGAAGGGGAAGCACAGGTGTATATATATATATATATATATATACACACACACACACACACACGTAGAGGTATGGTGGAAGAGGAGATGGAGATGATGTGGGCAGGGGTGGAGATGAATATGAGAGCGAAGATAAAGGTAAGGGTGGAGGCTTGATGTGGAAGCGGAAGTGAGTAGGTAGTAATCATGTGGACGGGTCGCCGGGAGATGGAGCGAGATGGTCCATTCTTTGGTCGGAATGGATGAGCGGGAACAAGAAATGAATGGGTGATCACGGAAGATGGATGAAAGACAGACGGACTTGCAAGCAAGCAGACGTGCAGGCAGACAGACAGGCAAGCGTGCAGGCAAACAGACAGACAGTCGTACAGACAGACAGGCGTGCAGGCAGACAGGCAGAAAAATAAAGAGAAAAAGGAAAAAGGCATATAGAGAGGGGGGAGGGGGAGATATGGAAAAGGACGAAAAAGAAGAGGATTTCATAGGGTGGGGAGCAAAAGCAACGGCAGGATGTTTTGAAAAGGGCGAGGGAAGTCCTTGGGTAGAAGGAGAGGGAGGGGGCGTGTCTGAAAAACGGTAATGAAGACGTCGGAATCAGTCGGGAGAGGGCGAGGGAAGAGGAGGGGGAGGGGGAGGGGAAAGGGGGCGAGAGAGAGAGAATTGTGAGGGCAGGAAGGATTAATGAAAAGGATGGGATTTTGTTTGTCTGTCTGTCTGTCTGCCTGCCTATCTATATTTCATTTTCTTTCTGCCCTTCAGTCTTTATCAGAATGTTTTTTTTATGAACTCGCTCACTACCAGCACACGGTAAATGTCTTAACCTTTTCGAAGCACTAAACATAAGAATTTCACAAAGGCAGAGTAGACAAGCGTATCTCGTCGTGTGTGTGTGTGTGTGTGTTTGGGGGGGGGGGGGGCGTGTGGAAGTGGAGGGGGGGGGGAGAGGAGAGGGGAGAGGAGCCTGCATGACAGATTGCCCGTCGCATGTCATACCCTTTTGACACTTGGCTTGGCACTGGCGTGTCTTATCGCGGAGCTTCCACTTGAAGGCGCGATAAAGGGACTACCTTGCCTTCGGGAGCTGGGTGTCGGCCTCCCGCGCTTCCGCTCCTGCTCGGGGCTTTGCTTGGCTCGCCCGGACGCTCGTTCTCTTGCGTCTCTGTGATTCTGTTCTGTCTGTCTGGCTTTTGGATTTTTTCAGTTCGTGGGGTTTATTTTTTTTAAGGAATTTTGTTTGTTTGCCCTAGTGTCTGTGTATGTCTCTCCTCTCTCTCACCCTCATTTTCTCCCTCTCTCCTTGTTTCTCTCCCTCATCCCCTCCTCTCCCTCCCTCCCCCCCTCCCCCCTCTTCCCCATCCCCTCCTTCCCCATCCCCTCCTTCCCCATCCCCTCCTTCCCCATCCTGTTAGAATCAGTCTCTGCGATAACACCTAGATAGTTTGTACGAGATAGTGACTTGTTCAAGCTACATTCTCTCGTGAATAACCCGATTTATTTGATATCCGACGGAAGGTCTGCCCCCCCCCCCCCAGACGCCCACGCACACTCACACGTTAATCACAGGTATTACGCTGATACGCCGTTTTTATATATTGCAAGGAAGGTGAGTGTGTGCGCTTAGAGCGAAGGAGGGAGGAAGAGGGGAGATACAGATTAATTTCA
>NC_061834.1:7060311-7062811 GCF_019202785.1 Penaeus chinensis | reverse complement strand
GTAATCTGAATCCAGTGGGAGATAAAAATAGAATCAAGTGGAAGAAAGAAATCAGATGGAAGAAGGTGTAAATGTAACAAGGGGGGGGGGGGGGGCAAATGCAGGTGTCAGGAATAGTGAGGAAAATGCAGAAGCAAACGCAGTGATAGACAAAAACCAAAATGCAAAAAGGAAATAGAAGAGAAAATTGAAACAAAACGCTAATAATAAAAGGCAAAAGAAAAATTTAAGACAAGAGCAAACACAAGAAAGCAAGAAGAAAGAAAAAGGAGAGGGAACAGAAGATACACCGGGAATAAAGGGAAGCAAAACGAAAGCAAATATAAGAAGCATATAGCCTTAGCATTACGCTCCTCCCCCCCCCCTCCCCTCCCCTCCCCTCCCCTCCCCACCACTCCCCTCCTCCCCTCCCCACCACTCCCCTCCTCCCCTCCCCACCACTCCCCTCCTCCCCTCCCCACCACTCCCCTCCTCCCCTCCCTCCACGCACTCGATCGTCACGCTTGTTGGCGGTGTGCTTGCAGGCAGTAAATGGCCGAGAAAACGGGGTAGGCAGGCCGTGTGGAGGGGGAGGGGGGGGGCAGAGGCTGGAGGGGAGGGGGTGTATGATGTTAAAAGAAGAAATAAAGAAGGTGGGATTTTGTGATGGCAGACTTGGAGGAGGGGGGGGGGGGAGATTGATTGTTTGTTGGCAGACGGGGGGATGGTGGAATAGATTGATTGTATATTGGCAAGGGGGGGTGAATAGATTGTATGTTGGCAGGTGGGGGGGGAGAGATTGTACGATGGCAGACGAGGGGAGGTGGAATAGATTGATTGTATGTTGGCAGACGAGTGAGGGGGGGGGTTGAATAGATTGTATGATGGTAGATGGTGGAATAGATTGTATGTTGGCAGACGGGGGGGGGGGGTGGAATAGATTGTATGATGGCAAATGGGGGGATAGATTGTACAATGGCAGACGGGGGGGGGGGTAGATTGTATGATGGCAGGTGGGGGTAGGGATAGATTGTACGATGGCTGACGGGGGAAATGGAATAGTGATTGTACGATGACAGACAGGCGTTGAGTGAAATGGAAGAGGAATTGTAGGATATCGTCTGGCAGGCAGGGAGAGTAGACGAGAGAAAGTGATTGTGTGATGGCAGTGGGGGGGGGGGGGTAGGTAAGGAAAGGAGGAGGAGATTAGGCCGAGGGGAAAAGAGGGAAAGGGGTAGGACTGGATAATGTTAATCGGAGGAGAGGAAAGAAGGGTGATGGCAGACGGGGAAAAAAATCATCACCATCACCACCATCATCATCACCATCATCATCACCATCATCACCATCATCACCATCACCACCACCACCACCACCACCACCACCACCATCATAATCATCATCTTCACGAGGGGGGGGGGGTTGATTGGATACATTAGCCATGGGAAAAGAGAGGAGAGGGTAATTGAAAATTGAAAACGGAAAACTGACGGGTTGGAAAAAAGGAGGATCCGGATTTTTTTTGACGGAAGACAATGGTGGACAATCGAATAGGTGCTTGATAACAAACAAGAGAAAAACAACATTCTGAAACGAAGTGGATATACAGGCCAGGCAGGTGCTTGACAGGCAGGTGCTGGCAGGCGAACGGGCCGACAGGAACGCCGCGAGAACAAGCAGGTAATCTTATAGGAATAAATACAGGTAGCCAAGGCAGCCCGGGCAGACAGGCAGGAATACGTCGAGTGTGACAAGCAAGGATGCACACAAACGGGCCCGGCGTGTTGGGCGAGGGCTGGCCCGTGTGTTGCATGCCGGTTTCTGTTGCAGTGTGCAATGTTGAGAGGGATGACGGGGCGAAGTAGGTGGGTAGTGCGAGATGAAGTGGGTCGGGAGGGGGAGGGGGGAGGGGGGGGTTAGGTGAGGGGTGTTAGGTGAGGGGTGGAGGGGGGGGAGATGGATAGATAGGTATATATATAGATAGATAGATAAAGAAAGATGTAGATATAGAAAGATAGATATTAGATTAATAAATATAGATGGATAGATAGATGGATAGAAAGACAGAAAAGTAAATTTTGTTAAAAACATATTATCGTGAATATGTTACAGAAAATTTCTGGAGATCGATCAAGGGACTCTTCAGTCGGTCCTTTGTTTTCAATCGAACAAAAGACGAGAGGAAGATACTTTTCAAGGATACAGTGAAGAACGAGGCCGGTGCGTCTCGGTCGATCGCCCCTTGAAATGACCGGGCATAACGCAGCACGAAACAAACTAACTAACTAACTTACTTACTTACTTACTAACTTACTTACTAACTTACTTACTTACTTACTTACTAACTAACTAACTAACTAACTAACTAACAAGCTTTCACTCTCGTCCTCACAACGTAGATATAAATAAATCGTTTGGTTCTATAATCTCCCTTCCCTCCCCCCCCCCCTTAAAGTAAAGAACGCGTAAACAACAGCTTGAATTAATCATGTTGTTGATTCATCGAAGGTCTTGGTATTTT
>NC_061834.1:7047811-7055311 GCF_019202785.1 Penaeus chinensis | reverse complement strand
AGAGAGAGAGAGAGAGAGAGAGAGTCGTATCTGTTGACTCACTACTCGAGAGAGAGGCAGGAAGGGAGGGAGGGAGATAGAAAGTGATACGGATTGAAAGAGGAAGAGAGGGATATAAGAGACGGGAATGGATAATGAAAAATGGCTGAGATGAGATGAGATTGAAAAAGATAATGAAGGGGATTGGGAAATGAACGAGGAAGGGGGAGGAAAGAAAAAAATGGAGAGAGAAGTGGGAAGAACGAAAGGGAGAACCAGTGGGAGAAACGAAGAACAGATGAGCGAGAGATCTGAAGAAAGAAAATGTAGAGATAAGGATACAAAGAGATTTATATCGTTCTCTTTAATATTCGATCTGCAACGGCATATCTCACTGGTTTTTGCTCTTGTTTCGCATAATTTCAGAGAGTTCTCCCTCTTACCCCCGACTTTCCAGCCCCCTCCTCCAAGCACAAGCATGTAAACATTGCCAAATTCCTCCCCCCTCCCACTCCCTTCCTCTCACCACCGCCTCCTCTCCTCACCCCCCCTAACCATTCCATCCCCTCCCCTCTGATTTCCCCCCTGCCCCTTCCCCTTTCCTAACCCCTACCCCTCCATCCTTCCCTCACCCCCTACCCCTCCATCCTTCCCTCACCCCCTACCCCTCCATCCTTCCCTCACCCCCTACCCCTCCATCCTTCCCTCACCCCCTACCCTTCTGCTTCTCTCACCCCCCTTGCTCATAACCCCCAGACAGCGCATTTCCCTGTGTACAAATTAGTGCAAGCAGGTTTGCACGGTGAGCGTCATTTCGTATGCAAGACACGGCGGCGTCCGAACGCATCCCAGGAAGGATGTCCGTTGGGTTGAACTTCATCGCGAAGTATTGATAATGGCGGTAGTGCTAAATTTATTGGAAACAAAAAGTTTAAATTGCCATCGTTTTGTGAATAGAAAGATACGAATTGCGCACAAAACAAAGGACGCTCGGATTCTCAGTGACGGTTTCTGAAGTGCGCGTGCACGTACGTATAGGCCTATACAAGTACGGCATTAATGTTATTTTCGCTTTAGAGTCCGTTTTGCACGAAGTAAAGTTCGTTAACGACATTGGCTGATCATGGCGGAGGGATGGAGTGGGAGCCGTGCGTGCAGGCAGATACAAAGCAATCCGGAGGTTTGCACAGCCTGTTCAAACAAAGGGTTTAAATATTCCCATCTTGACAAAACGTTTGAACTTCCAGCTGTATCACTGGCTGATGGATGCAGTCATACGGAGACGACATGACATTCATAGGTATGTGCACATAATATATATGCACGCCTATGTATACAGATGTATACACAAACATATGCATTTTCATAACTATAATATATATATTTATATATATATATATATATATATATATATATATAAATACATATGTATATACAAACATACATATATGTGTTGTAATGTTCTGAACCAATGTAGATATATCACATATTTTCTTTATAGATCTTTTTTTATATGTGAAGAGAAGGAAACACAGTGCCAAAGTGCAACCACGCACAAACCCAACTCAAGGGCCTAGTGCTCGAAGGGCCAATTTTCCCAAAACGGCAATTTTGAGATAAGCCTATCACTCAACTGGATATTTTTGCTACTTTAAGTGTTATAAAGGCAAATGTCATATGTGCTTTAGGGAGGCCACACAAACATTGCTTTGAAATCCAATTCAATGAAAATCATATACCGGTATCTCTGTGTGTGACTGCTTGGCAAAAGTGGCTGCATTTTGAATACGTGGCAACGGAAAGTTTCAGGATGATCGCTTTTGCTATTGCATATTTTTCTTTAAGTCAATTTGCCATTTTCACTATATATATAAGTTACAGAAAGGAAAAAAAAAAGGATAGAAAAGTATTACAAAATTGTTGTCAAAGGAACTTTATTCATATTCTAAGCCATTAAATGGTAGAACAAATCGAATTAGGAGCAATGGTTTTAATATCAACAGCAGTTAATGAATAATGATTTATTAATTAGTCAGCCAAAAAAAAAAAAAAAATATTTAGAAAACACAACAGCAAAATAATTGTTTTCTTCGTGATGTGCATAAATGTCTTTAAAAGGATTACATTAATGCAAAAGAGTTTGACTGATCACATAAGAAATATATTACGTAAATTCTTATTTGCTAAACATCAATTCACGGAGCAAACTTTCAAATGCGTTTTCTCAACAATGACTTCAAGGACATTGGCCTCATGTCCTCGGCCCTGGACCTGCCTCTGGACCCAACTCTCCGGCCTCCAGCGAGCTTTCTCCTTCCTGGAAGCTGCTTCTTCGACCGAACCGCATCTACAGATGATAGGAGTCGGGGCAGAAGGGATAGATTGGGAAGGTCAGGCAAACAAGCAAGACAAACAAGCAAGCAGAGCAAGCGGGCGCTGACTTCATTTTCTCGGAAGACTGTCTCCGCCGCCGCCGCTGCCGCCATCTGTCGCCCTCGCCCTCCTCGCCGCCTCCTTCTTGTCGAGAGAACGAAGTCTGTGTGTGCTGTGGATGTCCTTTGGCGTGAGGGTGCGACGTCCTTTATGGCTGGGAGAAGTTTTGAAGAAAAGAGGAAAAAAGATAGGACGGCGTATAGAATTTCGATGAACCTCGGTGTGTGATTTTTGTGCTTGCGAAGGCATTTTGAACGCTTTCTTTTGTAATACTTTCTAAGATAAGTATTGTGTTTTGATTCTTATCGGATGAAATTTGAGAACGACGAAGTGGGTAATTTGCCAGTTCATTCCGTCGTTTGGGGGGGGGGGGGTTACCCTAAGATTAAGTAATTCGTTGAAAATAAAAGGAAATTTTAAGAAATCCAAATTCCACGGCATCCATCGAGAGAGGATTCCCCTTCCTGAAAAGTAAAGTTAATGAAGATGAATAAGAGATTATAGGAGATTATCCAGCTACGCTCGACGCAAGGGTGATTCGGGCGGTACGTTTGCGAGAGAACAAGAAAGAGAGAGAAAGAGATAGTGAGAGAGAGAGAGGTAGAGAGAGAGGTAGAGAGAGAGGTAGAGAGAGAGCTAGAGATAGAGAGAAAGATAGAGAGAAAGATAGAGAGAAAGATAGAGAGAAAGATAGACATAAAGATAGACATAAAGATAGACATAAAGATAGTCCTAAAGATAGACATAAAGAGAGAGAGAGAAAGAGAGAGAGAGAGAGAGAGAGAGAGAGAGAGAGAGAGAGAGAGAGAGAGAGAGAGAGAGAGAGAGAGAGAGAGAGAGAGAGAGAGAGAGGAAAAAAAAGAGAGAGAGGACGAGAAAGAGAGAGAGAGAGAGTAGCATGGTGCCGGTTGACTCACCACCCGCCCACCCTCAGGTCAGCCCCGTCGCGGATGCCGGGGAAGCAGCCCCACGTGAGCCTGTTGTTTGGGTTGGCAGGCGGTGAGTGTGGTGATTGTGGTTGTCGTGAAAGAGGGATTGTGGCAAAGGTAGCGATGGTGATGATTATGGAAGGAGGTGGGAAAAAAAACGTAGATAAAGAAGGGAAGAAGGGTCTGTTGGTCAAGCTGATTCCGTGGTTGAATCCGGACGAAGAACAAGGTGGTTCTTGCGGGGAGGTGCGATTCTTAAATTGCGGGCTGTTGATGTCGACGAGGATTGCATAACAACGCTCGCAAGTTGCAGGTTGCATCGCGCATTCTGGGTGCATTTCGTTTTGCAAGGGAAAGTAACAAGGCTATATTGCCTCGTCTTTTTTTTTTTTTTTTGGGGGGGGGGGGTTACTTTTTTATGTGGGGTTAATGGTTGGGGTGCATGGGTGCGTTGCGTGATGCTTTCTAGTCTCTCTCTCTTTCTCTCTCTCGCTCTCTCTCTTTCTTTCTTTCTTTCTTCTCTCTTCTTTCTTTCTTTCTTTCTTTCTTTCTTTCTTTCTTTCTTTCTTTCTTTCTCTCTCTCTCTCTCTCTCTCTCTCTCTCTCTTCTCTCTCTCTCTCTCTCTCTCTCTCTCTCTCTCTCTCTCTCTCTCTCTCTCTCTCTCTCTCTCTCTCTCTCTCTCTCTCTCTCTCTCTCTCTCTCTCTCTCTCTCCCTCCCTCCCTCCCACCCTCCCTCCCACCCTCCCTCCCTCCCTCCCTCCATCCATCCCTCCATCCCTCCCTCCCTCCCTCCATCCATCCCACCCTCTCGCTCTTCCTTTCTCCTCCTCCCCTTCTCCATCCTTCTCCTACCGTCGCCCCTCCACCTCGCCCCTACCCCTCGCCAACCCGTCCCTTTCTGCCCCTATACTTCTAACCACCTTATTTATGCGTCGTGCCGTTGTCGTGCTGCGGTATGCTTGCGCCGGCGAACCGCAGTGCTTGCCGTTGCCTGTGATGGCCGGGGGATAACAGATGTTCGCTGGCCCTCGCTGACGTGCAATCACTCGTTGTCATTTCGATATTTGGCCAGTCACACGCGCCGAACGTATTGCCATTAACAGGCGAGACGAACGGCCACCCGGCGCTGATGGGAGGAACGTGTACCGGGTTGGGGGGAGGGGGGAGGGGTATTAGGGGCAGGGGAGGGTGGAGTGTTGGGGGATTGGGGGGTGGTCTGGTATAAGGGGCAGGGGAGGGCGAATATTAGGGGGTGGGGTAGGGGGCGGGAACACGGAGAAGGGGAAGGGGGGGGGGGCGTGATGGCGAGCGGGTATCGGCCGGATTGATGTTGCAACACGCGTCGAGTGATTGCGACCTCGTGTTGATGTTGATAAGCTAATAGCAGCGGCGCTTTGAGGGCGCGGCCGAGATGGACGGCGAGCGAGGGACCTGCTGGATTGTCGCTTTTCGTTAGGATGAGAGACGCGACTGTGTTTGTTTGTGAGTGAGTGAGTGAGTGAGTGAGTGAGTGAGTGAGTGAGTGAGTGAGTGAGTGTGTGTATGTGTATGTGTATGTGTATGTGTATGTGTATGTGTATGTGTATGTGTATGTGTATGTGTATGTGTATGTGTATGTGTATGTGTATGTGTATGTGTATGTGTGTGTGTATGTGTGTGTGTGTGTGTGTGTGTATGTGTATGTGTATGTGTATGTGTGTGTGTCTGTGATAGAGTGATAGAGTGATAGAGTGATAGAGTGATAGAGAGAAATATTAAATAGATAGAAAGAGATTTCATTATGCTCGCGCGTCCGTATTTGCTCGCGTGATTATGTGCTCAGTCTTACCTTACCTGTATCTAATAGACTGAATCTCCACGTCTTTGCATATATGTATCACAAGCGCACCTACATGTTTTTTATTTATCCATATCCATCCATAGTAAATATATAGCAAGATAAGGATAATACGCAAGGATGTAATAGTGGGATAACGAACTAACAGTATAATGAAAGACTTGCAATGAACGCACCTCGAAAACATTTGCAAGTCAGAGTTCTTGTGCAAGCGGCGGTTATGTTCAGCTCGTCTCAACGGCTCCCTTACCGGCGACGAGATTTGAACGTGAGTGGTTCGAATGGAAGTGTCGAAGCAGTTTTTTTTTTTTTTTTTTTTTTTGGGGGGGAGGAGGGGGTATGTATTCAGGTTAATCTTGTATTGTTTGTATTGTTTTTTTGGGGGGATAGTCATATTTTTGGGGTATATAGGATTTGTGAGTCATGTTTTGTTGGTTGTTTTGGTTTTTGTTATATGTGGATGTGTGGTGGATAGGCCTATGATGGGAATCTGTGTTTTAGATTCCGTGTCTGTCATCGGCTTCAGTTACTTGTCAGTTACCGTCTGTTTCGGGAACAATATTTGGCTGTGATTGCCCAGCTGCCCCTCCTTTTCCCTCTCCCTCTCCCTTCCCCTTTCCCTCTCCCTCTCCCTTCCCCCCCCCTTCCCCTTCATCAACCCCTACCCCTCCCCTTGCTCTCCCTCTACCCCCCCCCCCCCATGCCCTCATGTCAGAGGATACGTCAGATTGGAATATTGGCGGTGAGGGAGGAAGGGAGGGGGGGGGAGGGATTACGGTGGGGAGGAGGGGGGGTTGGTGAACAGTCACGTTGATTATGGCACCTGTCATTCTGGCAGCGAGGTCATTGGGGTTGCTGATGTCAAGTGTTGCCAGGGAGGGAAAAGGACGGCCCTCTCTGTCAGTGTTGCCATCTTGGGTTGGACGCTTGGACGACGGTTGTCAAAATATACTTCTCTTTTTCCTATTTTGTGTCGTTCCTTCTTCGTTCCCATCTTCTCCGTTTCATCTTTACTTGATTTAGCATTTTTTGTTCACGTATTGAATCCGTCTGTCATTTGTTTATACAATTTCCCTTTCTCCTTCTGTTTGTTCACATTATTCAATTATTATTCATGGTTATTTCGTGTTTTTCTTCACATGTTAATTAGGTCTAGGTTCCAGTCACTTCCTGCTTCCCTGTGTAGGCCTAATGTTTTTTTTTTATGGCATGATATTATGCGTTTATTGGCCATTAAGGATGCTCAAATTTCGTACGTAGGCCTAACTGTAATTTGCATATTTCATTGGCCATATGTGTGATCGAATATGTTCACTGAAGGATTTGAAGTAAACATATCTTCGCTCCTGCTCCCTAGAATAGATAGATAGATAGATAGATTAAACAAAACAAAAACAAAAAATTAACACCCGTTAAGTGACGGAGCTCATCACCTGTTCCAAAGGCCTCACCTGGTCAGACGTTCCCGTTTGTATGGGAAATCGCCTGGTGTTTGTGTGAATAGCCTAGCACGGGTCGCCTGTTTGTGTCATATTGTCAAGGGGAATCCTCATCATCACCACCGTCATCGCCGTCGCCGCCACCGCCACCGCCACCGCCACCGCCACCGCCACCGCTACCACTACCGCCACCGCTACCGCCACCGCCACCAATCCACCACCAATAATAAGCATTATCATGACCACCACCACCCTCTTCCTCTTCCTCCTCCTCCTCCTCCTCCTCCTCCTCCTCCTCCTCCTCCTCCTCCTCCTCCTCCTCTTCCAATTCCAATTCCAATTCCCCCTCTTCCTCCTCCTCCTCCTTCCTCTTCCTCTTCCTCTTCCTCTTCCTCTTCCTCTTCCTCCTCCTCTTCCTCCTCCTCTTCCTCCTCCTCTTCCTCCTCCTCTTCCTCCTCCTCTTCCTCTTCCTCCTCCTCTTCCTCCTCCTCTTCCTCCTCCTCTTCCTCCTCCTCTTCCTCCTCCTCTTCCTCCTCCTCCTCCTCCTCCTCCTCCTCCTCCTCCTCCTCCTCATCCTCATCCTCCTCCTCATCCTCCTCCTCATCCTCCTCCTCATCCTCCTCCTCCAATGCCCCCTCTTCCTCCTCCTCCAGAACGTATTTTAACACGCCCATTATTGCGGAAACCACGGGGGAGACTCGGAGGGAGGTTTACGGAGCGGAGTGAAGTTGGGTGGAGGAGAAACCGGCCCGACCCCAAGCACGCCCGACGGAAAAGGGAAGCTGGGGAAGAAGGGGAGGGAGAGGAGGGAGGGAGAGAGTGAGAGGGAGGGAGAGGGAGGGAGGGAAGGAAGGAGGGAGGGAGGGAGGGAGGGAGGGAGGGA
>NC_061834.1:7026101-7042711 GCF_019202785.1 Penaeus chinensis | reverse complement strand
GTTTTTTTTCACGGTTATTTATATGCTATTTATATGTTTATATGTTTCTTGCCTAACACGCTAGTAATTCACTATTATATTCGCTATTTTCGGCAGTTTTGTTGATGTGTGTGTATATATAGTGTACACAAAGACCTCACACTGCCATTTTTACATTATATCTTCGTATTTTGTGATTTTGACATGCAAGGCTGTAATTCCAACAGAAACTGCTTATTGCATGTTATCATTGTTGTGGATGCATTTGAATAATGTGGATGTTTTTTATTAATTTTTTTTCTTTTCCTTGCAGGTAAGTAATGGTGGTCCAGTGTGCCTGAATTCCATCGTGCGTGGTGCTGGTGAGTTGTGTGTGTATGCATATATACTTACATATGTACGTGTATACAATATGATAATAGGGATAAAGACATTGATAATATGGCTACGGTAGATGGAAGGCAATGAATCAGTATATAGATAGATATTCACACCCAGATAATTCAGAGAGAAAGGAAACTAACCGAGACAGTCCGCCGGCCGGCTTCGGTAAGAGCTTGGGGATGGGGAATGGGGAGGGGAAAGAAGAGGAGGAGGAAGAGGATAAGGAAGAGGATAAGGAGGAGTAGGGGGAGGGGAAGGAGAAGAAGGGAGGAGGAAGGAAGGGGAAGGAAGGGGGGAAGGAGGAAGAGGGGAAGGAGGAGTAGGGGGGGGAAGAGGGGAAGGAGGAGTAGGGGGAGGGGAAGGAGAAGGGTGGAGGAAGGAAGGGGAAGAAAGAGGAGGAAGAGAAGGGGGTAAGGGGAAGTGAGGGAGGGAAAGCAATGAATGTGTAGGAAAATAAGAGGGAGGAAGGAGGGGTAAAGGGAAGGGTAAAATGAGGGGGGGGGGGGATAGAGAGCAGAGTGTGATGAAGGGATAAAGAAAGGAAAGGTAATATGGTGCAATATAGGAGAGGAAGAACAAAAGGAAAATATACCAAAAAATAGAGATTCAAGGAGATGAAATGATATTGTAAGATAAAAAGAAAGGCAATTAAGGCATGGGAGAGAGGGATGAGGGGTGAGGGAAGAGGGGAGAGGGGAGAGGGGAGAGGGGAGAGGGGGAGGGTCGAGGGCAGAGGAGGGTTTTGAAGTCGCATAATGAGTGTCCTTTAGGGCATCTTACGGTACATTTTGCATACCCCTTCCCCTGCCCCTTCCCCTTCCCATTCCCCTTCCCCTTCCCCTTCCCCTTCCCCTTCCCCATCCCCCCTTAGCCCTCCCACTGCGATTTGATTTACATACTTCAACCCCTAGGCCGATTTATATCTCTCTCTCTTTCTTTCCCTCTCCCACCCCCCCCCCCTCTCCGTCTCCCTCTCCCTCTCCCTCTCCCTCTCCCTCTCCTCTAACCCCTTTCCCCTTCCCTGATTTATCTACCCCCTCTCCTCCTCTATCCTCCTCCTCCTCTCCCCCTCTCCCCCTCTATCCACCTCCCCTTCTCCCCTCTATCTTCCTCTTCCTCCTCATCTATCCTCCTCTATCCCCCTCCCTATCCTCCTCTATTTTACTCCTTCTCTCCCCCTCTATCCACCTCCCCTTCTCCCCCACTATCTTCCTCCTCCTCCTCCTCTATCCTCCTCTATCCCCCTCCTTCTCCTCCTTTATCCCTCCTTCTCTCCCTCTATCTTCCTCCTCCTCCTCTACCCTCCTCTATCCCCCTCCCTATCCTCCTCTATCCCTCCTCCTCCTCCTCCTCCTCCTCCTCCTCCTCCTCTACCCCTCCTCCTCCTCCTCTACCCCTCCTCCTCCTCCTCTACCCCTCCTCCTCCTCCTATATCCCCCTCCCTATCCTCCTCTATCCCCTCCCTATCCTCCTCTATCCCTCCTCCTCCTCCTCTACCCCTCCTCCTCCTCCTCTATCCCCCTCCCTATCCTCCTCTATCCCCTCCCTATCCTCCTCTATCCCTCCTCCTCCTCCTCTACCCCTCCTCCTCCTCCTCCCCGTCGCGGCCGATTGAGGTTCTTTGTATATGCCCGAGTCCTCGCGTGGGCCGGTGTGTGTTCTGGCGGCACGCGTTGACCCCGAAGTTGATCAGGCCGCGGGGGAAGGAGGGGAAGGGCGGAGTGGAGAGGGAGGGAGGGGGGGTTGTGGAAGCGTATGCCCTCTGGGGCGCCTCCTGGGGACGCGTTCGACCCCCGCTTTCCCCTTGATAATTCGTATTTCCCTTCATGTTCGTTTTTTTCTGCCTTTTTTTTTTTTTTCTTCTACTGTCTTTTTTGTTCTCTTCCTCTTGTCTTTCACTTCCCCCCTATCCCCCCTATCCCCCCTTATTCCTCTTATCTCCTTCTTCCTTCCTCTCTTCCCCCTTTACTCTTCTTTCCCCTGCCCCACCTCTTCCCTATTCCCCCCTCTTCCCCCTTCTCCTTCTCCCTCTTCCTTCCTCCCTGTCTCCCTCTCTCCCTGTCTCCCTCTCTCCCTGTCTCCCTGTCTCCCTCCCTCCCTTCCCTCCATCCTTCCTCCCTCCCTCCCTCCCTCCCTCCCTCCCTCCCTCCCTCCCTCTCCTCCATCCTTCCTCCCTCCCTCCCTCCCTCCCTCCCTCCCTCCCTCTCCTCCATCCTTCCTCCCTCCCTCCCTCCCTCCCTCTTCCCGCCGCCATACTCTAGATATTCCCTTTTGTATTATTTTGATGGTTATCAAATTCTCTGAAACGACGATGACGGTGGTGACAGAGACGGACTGAGCGATGTAGGAGATAACCTCTAAAAAAACTACAACGATAGTGACGACAAAGACAGTAATAACAACGACAGCGAAATAAAACAAACGGGATCTACAAAAACATCAACATCAGCGAAAACGACAATAAAAAGAAGAAAAAAACATCAGATATAATCATCAAAAACAAAACTAACAAAAACAGTATCAACAAAAGATAGCAAAAAAAAAAAAAAAAAAAACAACGACGACAACACGACACGGACCCGAGGCCACGTGACCCCGATTTTAAGGTTCGAATCGGCGCCTCGAACCACAGATCCGACCCGATTGAGAGCGATTCGCGGTCGGCGGCTGAAAGGAAGGGCGGTGCTGTCGGGCCCGATGGCGAAACGAGGAGGAGGGAGGGAGGGGGGGGGGGAAGGGAAGAGAAGAGGGAGGGAGGGGGGAGGGAAGAGAGGAAGGAGGAGGGGGAGGGAGGGGGGGGGGGAAGAGAAGAGGGAGGGAGGGGGGGGGGGGGGAAGAGAGGAGGGAGGGAGGGGAAGGGAAGAGAGGGAGGAAGAGAAGAGGGAGTAGGGGGGAAGGAAATAAGGAGGGAGGAGGGGGGGGGAGAGAGGAGGGAGGAGGGGGAAGGAAGAGAGGGGAAGGGAAGAGAAGAGGGAGGAGGGGGGAGGGAAGAGAAGAGGGAGGGAGGGGAGGGGGATGAGAGAAGAGAGGAGGGAGGAGGGAGGAGGGAGGAGAAGAGGGAGTAGGGGGGGAAGGAAATGAGGAGGGAGCAGGGGAGAGGGAAGAGAGGAGGGAGCAGGGGGGGAAGGGAAGAGAGGAGGGAGGAGGGAGGGAGGGAGGGAGGGAGGGAGGGAGGGAGGGAAGAAAGGAGGGAGGAGGGAGGGAGGGAAGAAAGGAGGGAGGAGGGAGGGAGGAAGAGAGGACAGAGAAGGGATGGAAGGAGGGAGGGAAGAACGGAATACGGAGGGAAGGAATGATAATGTCGGTGAGTTACGAAAGAAATGGAATGTTATTTGGCTATTTTTTTCAACTTTTGATTTTTATTTACTTTTTATTTGTTATTTGCATCTATATGTTTTGGGCACTCGTCTTGTTTATATTCATTCCATATAACCATTTATTTTTTGATTGCCTAATTTTATTCCATATATTATGAAATGTAAAATTGTATTTATCAATACCATCTTATCTGTAAATTAGTCCGTTATTTATTCATTAATGCACATGCTCATACAAGTTATTTTTAGCAAGGGAGTGATTTTGCATCGTCATTGATTTATGATTCTCTGCAACGGTGCAACGGCGATTCATGATGCAGGCAACGATGAGAGATTTGATCATGACGAGAGGGAAGAAGATGGAAAACGCGAGATTTGATCCGTCTTATCTCTGTGGAATGTTCCTTATTTTGGAAACAATGGATGATAAACACGAGGAAAATATTTGAAGAGAGGGACGCGGGGGACAGAATGAGAGATAGAGGGAGCGATAAAGAAAGACAAGGGAAAAGGAGAGGGAATGGGACTTTCAGACATGGCGGACGGACAGATAGACAGAGATAGACACAGATGCAGATAGGCTGATAGACACAGACACAGATAGATAGACAGACACAGACAGACAGACAGACACAGGTAGACAGACAGACAGACACGGGTAGACAGACAAACAGACAGACACAGGTAGACAGACAGACAGACAGACACAGGTAGACACAGGCAGACAGACAGACACAGGTAGACACAGGCAGACAGACAGACACAGGTAGACAGACAGACACAGGTAGACAGACAGATACAGGTAGACAGACAGACAGACACGGGTAGACAGACAAACAGACAGACACAGGTAGACAGACAGACAGACAGACACAGGTAGACAGACAGACAGACAGACACAGGTAGATAGACAGACAGACAGACACAGGTAGACAGACGGACAGACAGACAGACACAGGTAGACAGACGGACAGACATACAGACACAGGTAGACAGACGGACAGACAGACAGACACAGGTAGACAGACGGACAGACAGACAGACACAGGTAGACAGACGGACAGACAGACAGACACAGGTAGACAGACGGACAGACAGACAGACACAGGTAGACAGACAGACAGACACAGGTAGACAGACAGACAGACACGGGTAGACAGACAGACACGGGTAGACAGACAAACAGACAGACACAGGTAGACAGACAGACAGACAGACACAGGTAGACAGACAGACAGACAGACACAGGTAGATAGACAGACAGACATACACAGGTAGACAGACGGACAGACAGACAGACACAGGTAGACAGACGGACAGACAGACAGACACAGGTAGACAGACAGACAGACAGACACAGGTAGACAGACAGACAGACACAGGTAGACAGACAGACAGACACAGATAGACAGACAGACAGACACAGGTAGACAGGCAGACAGACACAGGTAGACAGACAGACATACAGACAGACAAACGGTTATACAGCTAAACACACATAGAGACAGACAGACAGACAGAAAGACAGACAAACGGTTATACAGCTAAACACACATAGAGAAGACAGACAGACAGACATATAAACGGTTATACAGCTAAACACACATAGAGAAGACAGACAGACAGACAGACAAACGTTTATACAGCTAAACACACAGATAAGACAGACAGACAGACATACAAACGGTTATACAGCTAAACACACACAGAGACAGACATACACAAACGAAATGCAGATGCAAACAGAGAGAGAAAAAGAAATAGAAAGACATGTCCCTTGACACGGGGCCGCTTCCTTCTTTTTTCCGCGAGGGCTTTGGAAAGAGAGGGAGAGATAAAGAGAGAGAGAGAGAGAGAGAGAGAGAGAGAGAGAGAGAGAGAGAGAGAGAGAGAGAGAGAGAGAGAGAGAGAGAGAGAGAGAGCGCGCGAGAGCGAGAGAGCGAGCGAGAGAGCGAGATATAGAGAGATAAAATTAATGATAAAGATATAATAAACAGAGAGAGAGATGGAGAGATAGAAGAGAGAGAGATGGAGAGATAGAAGAGAGAGAGATGAAGAGATAGAAGAGAGAGAGATGGAGAGATAGAAGAGAGAGAGAGATGGAAAGATAGAAGAGAGAGAGAGATGGAGAGATAGAAGAGAGAGAGAGATGGAGAGATAGAAGAGAGAGAGATGGAGAGATAGAAGAGAGAGAGAGATAGAAAGAAAGGGAAAGGAAAGACGAGGAGAAGGTTTTTGAGGAACGTCTGAATTCGGGCGTCCTCCTCTCCTTCCTTCCTTTACGACTTCTTAACGGCGGAGGGGGCGTGCGGCTTGTGAGGGGGAGGGGGAGGGAGGGTGTGTGGGAGGGAGGGGGCGTGCGGCCTGTGAGGGGGAGGGGAGGGAGGGGGTGTGGGAAGGGTTAAGAGCTGCGTCCCATCGGCTCTAGGAAAGGAGGAGGAGGAAGGATAAGGAGGGAGGGAAGAAGGAAAAGCGGAGGTAGAAGAGGAAAGAGGGAGAGGGAGGAGAGAGGAAAGAGGAAATAGGAAAAAGGAGGGAGGAGAGAGGGAGGGGGAGGGGGAGGAGAGAGGAAAGAGGAAATAGGAAAAAGGAGGGAGGAAAGAGGGAGGAGGAGAGAGGAAAGAGGGAGGAGGAGAGAGATGAGAGATGAGAGAGGAAGGAGGGAGGAGGAGGAGGAGTGAGGAAAGAGGATATAGGAAAAATGAGGGAGGAAGGAGTACCTGTGGGGAATGTCGCCGCCCTTATACAAAAAAGGAAATAGTAGCAAGGTAAAATATGAAACAGATGCAGGAGCTACATACACCCACATGAGTACAAACGTGCAGGCACATTCAGACACACACACACAACAAATATACCGAAACACACACATACGCATGCAAAAACAAGCACATAGACATAAATGTACACATGCGTACACACGCACATGCACAGCTATAGACATAGACTGGACGTAAAGCATACAAATACATAGACAGAAACAGAGAGTCGGATACAGTCCCCGCATGTGTTTATCTCGGATCTCCCGGGGCAGAGACGCAGCCCAGACAAAAAGGCGAAATGACTCGAGCAGGTAAGGCGCGTAGGCCTAGGCTGGGAAAGAATGTCACCCGGGCACCAGGCGGCTGACAGCGGCCGACGGTTACGGTTATGTAGGCCGGTATACCTGTACCCTGTACCCGAAAGCTACGTATCAGGCGAATGGGAGAAGGAGGGTGTTGAGGGGAAGGTGGCGAGTCAGAAATGGGGGCAGTGATAAGGAAGGAAAAATAAAACGGGGAAACGCAGGAGGCAGAGGAGGACATGCAGGAGGAGACGCTGAAGGTAGCAGAGGCAGACGCAGAAGAAAACACAGGGAAGACGAAAGGAAGCCCGGAAGGAAACGCAGACGAAGGGGCAGACGAAGGCGCAGAGGGAGATGAGACGATGTTTACAAGTAGTGATGGAAGACCCGAGTCCGCAAGACGGTCGAGTAGGAGGAGGTGTTCGTCTCTTGAGTAGGAGGTCTTCGTCTCTGAGTAGGAGGTCTGAAGCAGCTTTCCATTGGGCTCCCGAGAACGTCCTCCAGGGAGTCGCGTGGCCAGTCGGTGCTTATCGTCTTCTGTATTCTGAGTGCTTCTGTGGGGGCATGTTAATGACGCGAGGACCGAGTTTTTTATGGTGGTTGTTATCGGTATTAAAAATTATTGTTATTATTATTATTATTATTATAATTATTATTATTATTATTGTTATTTTTATTGTTATTATCATTATAGTTGTTGTTATTATCATTATAAATATTGTTATATTATTATTATTACTGTTATTATTGTTCTTGTTGATGATATTGTTATTATTATTGTTTTGTATTATTATTATTATTGCTGTGTATTATTATTATTATTATTATTATTATTATTATTGCTTTGTATTATTATTATTATAATTGTTATTGTTATTGTTAATATTATTATTATGATTGATGTTTATGTTATTGTTAGTATTATTGTTATTGTTTTTATTAATATTTTTAATGGTATCGTTGTTATTTATTATTGTTATTTTAATAGTTTATTATTATTGTTGTTGTTATTCTTACTGTTATTGTTATTATTATCATATGAATATATGTTTTATTCATTTTGTATGTTTTTTTTTTGTATGTTTTTGACATGTATAGTAATGATGATGTCTGTAGGATATCTAAACCTGGGAAACAGGCAGGAGAACAATCAAGCACACAAACAGGCAGGCAGGCAGGCAGGCAGGCAGGCTTTCATGTAATCAGGCAGGCAGGCATGTAAGCAGGATGGTAGGCAGGCAGGCAGGCATGTAAGCAGGTTGGTAAGCAGATAGGCAAGCTTTCATGTAAACAGGTTGGCAAGCATATAGGCAGGTTGGTAAGCAGGCAGGCAGGCAGGCTTTCATGTAAACAGGCAGGCAGGCATGTAAGCAGGATGGTAGGCAGGCAGGCATGTAAGCAGGTTGGTAAGCAGGTATGTAGGTAGGTTGGTAAGCAGGCAGGCAGGCATGTAAGCAGGTAGGTAGGTAGGCTGGCTTGTTTTAGATAGATTCTTGATAAAACTACGCATACAAGGTGTTACCAATTAGACTGCCTGCAATATAGGACTTGATTTTCTTCCCGTCACGAAGGACTATAAATCATGTAGTCACCTTAACCGGACATCAGACCGTTTTATTTCGGTTAATCGAACTGTTTCTATCCTTTCTTTGTCTTTTCTGGTTCTTCATTATTCTCTTTTCCTTTATTTGCCTCTCTTCTTTTCTCTTTTCTCATTTTCTCTTCTCTTTCTTCTCTCTCTCTCTTCTATCGATCTTTTCTTTTTATGCTTCTCTCTTCTCTCTCTACTTTCTCTCCTCTCTTCTCTCCTGTCCTATCCTGTCTTCTCTCGACTCTCCCTTATCCTCGGCGACAAAAGGAAAAAGTTTTCTTCCCCCTCCCCCTCCCCCTCTCCCCACTACGCCCCCCAACAATCCCCCCCTCCCCCTCCCCCTTCCACCCTTCCCCCTCCCCCTCCACCCCTTCCCCTCCCCCTTCACCCCTTCCCCCTCCCCCTCCACCCCCACCCCTTCCCCCTCCCCCTTCACCCCTTCCCCCTCCCCCTCTCCCCATGACGCCTCCCCATTCCCTCCTTCACCCCTTCCCCCTCCCCCTCTCCCCATGACGCCTCCCCATTCCCTCCTTCACCCCTTCCCCCTCACCCTCTCCCCCTCCCCCCTCCCCCTCTCCCCTTGACGCCTCCCGCCCATCCCCCGTCCTCAGCCGACGGTTCCTAGGAGGTCAAGGGCGGCTAATAATCATGGGACAGCTGTGTGTGTGTGTGTGTGTGTGTGTGTGTGTGTGTGTGTGTGTGTGTGTGTGTGTGTGTGTGTGTGTGTGTGTGTGTGTGTGTGTGTGTGTGTATACGTATTTATTTTCTCGATCTTTTTCGTTTCGTTTCTTTTTTTTTCCCTTCTGTTTTTTCTTTTCTTTTATATATCTAATTTACCTTTAGACATATATGGAGTCGTTAAGGATCGCTCGGGTTACCTGGGAATAAAAGAGTTATGACAAGGGCAGGTAAGGTGGTGTGGGATAGCCGGGGGGTAGGGGTATATAGGGGTAGGGGTAGGGGTAGGGGTAGGGGTAGGGGGGGGAGAGGAGGGATTATGTGTTAGGAATTCTCTGATATTGTGATTTATTGTGTTGTATGGTTGCAAAAGCTCGTGGATTCTCGTAGGATTTAAATAAGTGAGGAAATTTGCGTGGTAACGTTTTTTTTTTTTTTTTTTTTTTAGAATAAAAAAAAACGTTAACGTAACCGTCGTCTTGGGTATTTCGCTGGTCATCGCGGGTTTGTTTCTTTTCCGTCTTTTCTTTTCTTTCGTTCCTTCCTCCCTACCATCTCCCTCACCTTCACCTTCACCTTCACCTCGCCATCTTCTTCATCCTCTCCATCTCCATCTCCTTCACCTTCACCTTCACCTCCATCTCCCTAATCGCTCCGTCAGCGTAGTCCCGTCACGTCTGCAGGCGAGCGCAGGCCAGGGCGCTCGCTCCCGCCATTATGATGTCAAGGAGGCCACTTTATTGGCTCGAGAATTGACCAAGTATGCAGACGGGGCGCGGGCGGCGGCGGCGGCGGCGGCGGGGCTTATTGAGGGGCGGGGTTTATTGGACGTCTCATTTGCTGCTGTATTTTTATTATTATTATTATTTGTCTTTCTTAGTTTGCTGTTGGATTTTTTTGTTTTTTGTTTTTTTGATGTATTTATTGTGTTGCTGCCTTTTTTATGCGTTTATTTTTCTTTTTCTTTTTTTTTTTCTTTTCTTTTTTTGTGGGAGTGATTTTAACGCTTCTGTGGGAAGGGACGTCGGATGGACAGGTAGATATTTGGATGGATAGGCGGAAGAATTGCTGGATGGGTAGATAGATAGATGAATAGAAACACAGATAGATGGATAGATAGATAGAGACAGACAGATAGATGGGTAGGTAAATAGAGACTGACAGATAGATGGATAGGTAAATAGAGACTGACAGATAGATGGATAGGTAAATAGAGTTAGATTGATGGATAGACAGACATACAGACAGATAAATACAAAGACGAATAGATAAACATAAGGATAGTTAGACAGACAGACGGACAGACAGACAGACAGACAGACAGACAGACAGACAGACACAGACAGACACAGACAGACACAGACAGACAGACAGACAGACAGACAGACAGACAGACAGACAGACAATGGGCCAAAGGCCAAGAAAGGAAGAGGAAGCGACGAGACACTTCCCATTCCCTTTCTCATCTCGGACGTGCATATTAGGAAATCAAGAGAGATGATTAATTGATTGATTAATGGAGCGCGGGCGGTTGAGTAATCGTTTTGGGGGAGTTATTACGAGGGTAAGGAGGGCGATGAGCCGAATTAGAAATAATCTTGAGAGGTGAGAGATTGTTTCTTGCGTATCATGCAGATTTCTCTCCGTCGTTTCTCTTTCGTTATTATTATTATGACTATTATTATTTTATTGTTATTGTTTACGATATTCTATGTCATTTATATTTATCTATATATTCTCTCATATTTGTCTTTTTTATCTGTATTTTTTAATTTTGTTTATTCCTGCAAAGGCTTAAAGCGAACGGCCCTGTATACGTGCTCTCAGTGTCAGTCAAAAGAAGGTAGTGATGCGTCACGGTGATAAACACTTAGACGAAAGGTTAATGTCATGAGCTCATGGCAGTCGGGGGGGGGGGGGGGGCAGGGGGGGAGTGATTTATTTATTTCTGTTCGGTTGTTCTTGATTTTTGGGGGGTTTATTTATGATTATTTTGTGTTTAGTTAGTTAATTGTTGGTTTATTTTTTGAGGGGGAACGGACGTTGTGTGTTTTTATCTGCCAAAGCTATTTTTACTTTATTTCAGAATTTCTTATTTCGTATGTTGTTTTCCTTCTTCCTTTTCTTCTTCTTTTTCTTATCCCTTTTTCGGTTGTTTTTCTTCTTGTCATCCATTTTCTTTCGTTTTCTTCTTTCTGTCTTCCTTCCTTTCTTCTTTCTTCTTTTCATTTTCTTCTTCTTCTCCTTCCCCTTCTCCTTCTCCTTCCTCCTCCTCTTCCTCTTCCTCTTCCTCCTACTCTTCCTCCTCTTCCTCTTCCTTTTCTTCTCCCTCCCCTCTCTTCCTCTTATTCCTCTTCCTCTTCCTTTTTCTCCCCCCTCCCCCCTCCTCCTCCTTCTTCTTAATCTCCTTCTTCTTCGCTTATTACTTTGGTCCCGGTTACGGGTGTGGATTCTGGATGTAATGCATCGTTATTTGTTAACTTCTGTTGCTGTCCTTGTTTTCACAATAGTGTTCTTGTTTTTGTACTATTTATTGAGGATTTCCTTACCGAGGTGTCACTCGTAAATGTGAAAATATCATCAGTTTAGCATCGTCCACGCCCTTCGAAGTAGACAAGGTGGCGCCTCGCATGGCCCCTGCCTACACGCCCGCCGCCCACCGCTGGTCATCCCCCCTCCCCCCTCCCCCCTCCCCCCTCCCCTCTCTATAGGTTGTCTATACCCTTCTTTTTTTAGGTAGGAAGGGTGTCTATCTCTCATCTTTTCTTTGTGGGTTGTTTATTTCTCCTCCACCCCTCCCTCCAAACCTCGGTCAGGTATATTCGCTGTGTTATACCTTGTCAACTCAGGTGTATAGGCTGTGGATACCCCTCTGTCCGCGCTCATGTGTATAGGTTGTGAATGCCCTCACCCGCTCCGCTCCCCTCCTCCTCCTCCTCCTCCTGCTCCTCCTCCTCCTGCTCCTCCTCCTCCCTCCTCCTGCTCCTCCTCCTCTTCCTCAACCCACGTGCTCTCAGGCAGGGGATTCCTTCCTCCCTTTAGCTCATGTGTATAGGCTGGGAAACCCCTCCTTCCCCCCTCCTCTCCCCAACCTGTATATCTCCCCCTTTACGTGGATAGGCTGAGAATCCACCTTCCACTCGCGGCCATCCGTATACGATGCTTATTCTCCTGTTCATGTGGATGGGCGGTTTACCTACACCACCTCCCCCCCTAATGCTCCCCATGGCCTATTCCTTCCTCCCCTCCTCTCCCCCCTCCTACTAGTCCTACTCACCCCCCCCCTTCTCTCTTTCGTGTATAGCCCCCCCCCCCCCCCATTCTCTCTGTCCACGCATAGAAGCTGTGTTTTTTGGGTTTTTGTTTCGTGAGTGGTCATCTGTAGGCTGTGCGCGAGGGCCGAGGTCTGACTGGTTCCTCCGCGCGGCTTTTGCGATCAGGTGACGATAAAATCCGTGAATGTGAGACCAAAAAGCCAAAATTTGGTCCCAGGGAGAGAGATAAAGGGAAAGATGTGATAAAAACTCGGTAAATAAACGTCTAGAGACAGTGGAGGGTGAGTTATGATATTCCAAGTGACACAGATGGCGGTAACGGCGCTAAAGGGGTGGGGGTGGGGGGTGGGGGGATAGGGTTAAGAGGTTCGGGGTGGGGGGTGCCGGACGTAATTACGGGCCCCTGGAGGTGGACGACCAATTACTTACCTCCTCCTCCCCCGGCTATCCTTCCTCTTCCCCACCCCCGCCCGCCCCCTTCCCATTCCCCTTCCCCTTCCTCTCCATCCTCTCCGTCCTCTCCATCCTCTTCCTCCTCTTCCTCCTCTTCCATCCTCTTCCTCCTCTCCTCCTCCTCCTCCTCCTCCTCCTCCTCCTCCTCCTCCTCCTCCTCCTCCTCCTCCTCCTATTCCTTTCACCCTCTATCTCCTCCTTCCCCTTCCCACTCTTCCCTCCTCCCTCTTCCCTCCTCCTTCTTCCCTCCTCCCTCCTTCCTTATCCCTTCTCCTTTCTCCCTACTACCCACCTACCCACCCATCCCCTCACCTCCCCATAGTCATCCCTATCATTCGTCCTGAAACTTTTAATTTCTTCCCTCATCCTGCTCCTCTTGCTTCTTGCCTTATACCTTGTTTCTTGCCTCTTGTCTTATGCCTTTTGCCTCTTATATCATGCCTCTTGGCTCTTGCCTCTCTCCGCCTTCGCGTTCTCTTCGTTTCTTCGTCTGCGTGGACCTTCGTGCTTGCAATTTTGTAATTACAAACAAGCCGAGCGGTGGTCACCCTCTCTGTCCTTATCCCTCTCTTCCTTGTCTTGTTCTCCCTCCTCGATATCTTTGTTGTTTGATTTGGTATTTTATTTTACCTTCTCATTTGCGCTTATTGTTATTGATGAGATATCATCGTCATTATCATCATCATCAAAGATCTTTATTACCATCATCCCCACTATCATTTATCACCATCAGCATCGCAATCACCATTATCACTGTTGTCACTATCACCACCATGTTTTATTAAGGTAACTGAACCGTGACCACAATCCTATTTGTTTTCCCCCGCATTCCTTCCCATAATTTTGTCTCCTTGGCTTCCTCCTCCTCCTCCTCCTCCTCCTCCTCCTCCTCCTCCTCCTCCTCCTCCTCCTCCTCCTCCTCCTCCTCCTCTCCCCCCTCTCCTCATACCCCGAACCCCCTACCTCTCGTCGTTCTCCCCCTCCCCCTCCCTCACCTTCTCCTTCTCCCCCTCCCCTCTCCCTCTCCTCCCCCACCCCTCGCATTACCCCTCCCCTCCCCCTCCCCCTCCCCCTCCCCCTCCCCCTCCCCCTGCAGGTGTTGGAGTGACTCATGACTCATGACCGTTTGCAACCGTCCGCCGGCATTATGTGATTTATGCCTCGAGGTCATTATCTCAAACGCCTGCTGCATCTCCGTCGGGAACCTCGCGCGGGGCGACAGGTGAAAATGCGGGTTATTATTGGGCGGTGGTGTTGACGATAGCGTTTTTGTTGTTGTTGTTTTGTCCATGGTGCTATTGTTTTTTGTTTTTATTTGTGTGTGTGTGTGTCTGTGTGTGTGTGTATGTGTTTGTGTCTGTGTGTGTGTGTGTGTGTGTGTGTGTCTGTGTCTGTGTCTGCGTTTGCGTGTGCGTGTGCGTGTGCGTGTGATTGGTGGTGGCGTTGACAATAATGTTTTTTTTTTAATATCGTTTTCTTTTGTTTGAAAGTGGTGGTGGTTATGGTATTAATATTTTTTTTGCTGTTATTGGTTACTAGCGATCCTTTTCTTATTCTGCTGTTCACCTCAACCCCCTTGCCCCCCCCCCTCCCCCTCCTCCCCTTCTGCCACCCCCCCCCCCTTCTGCCACCCCCTCGTGCCTCCTCAGAGACTTCGTCTTGAACAGCAGCTGACCGGCTTGGCTTGGGTGTTGCCTGTCCTTCTGTCTGTGTTCTTTCTTATAGGCCTAATGAGAGCTTTGAGTGAAGGTTTGTGTTTGATTTGTGTTTGTTTTTTGCTAGTGTGTGTGTGTGCGGTTTTGTATGCTTGTTTTTTTGTTTTTGTTTTATGTGTGTGTTTTACTGTTTGTGTGTTTTAGTGTGTGTGTGTGTGCGTGTGCGTGTGTGTGCGCGTGTGTGTGGTTTGCTTGATTGAGTGAATGCGTGTTTACTGTTGCAAGGTTTAGTCGGTTGGCTTCGGCTTCAAGTTCTGACAAGGGAAGGTGGATGCTAATCTCGTTGTTTTAAGGAGGACGCAAAGAGAGAGAGAGCAGAGGATAGAAGAGAAGATAAGATAAGATAATATAAGAGAAGAGAAGATAAGAGAAGAGAGAGAAAGGTAATTAATAGTGGAAGGTTTGATGATAATGATAAAAGAAATGCTTTATGCCAAGAGGAAAGGGGCCTGCCGTGAGGGTTGGCACTGTCATGAGCGGAGGCGGCGTATGTCACCATTAGCTAGACAGTTGCAGTTGCATGCAATTGCTCATGTTAACTAAGGAAGAGGGGGGAAGGAGGGATGGGGCATAAGCAGACGATAAGAGTTTTATAGTGAAATAAAGGGAATTATGAAAGACAAGAGAGAGAGAGACAGGCAGACAGACAGACACAGCAGGCAGGCAGGCAGACAGACAGACAGACAGACAGACAGACAGACAGACAGACAGACAGACAGACAGACAGACAGACAGACAGACAGACAGACAGACAGACAGACAGACAGACAGACAGACAGACAAACTGCCACACACAGAAACACGTTGAGAGAAACAAAAAAGCAAGCGAAGAGCAGAGAAGACGACGAATGGAGGATAATGCAAAATAAAAAGATAATTTTGTAAAACGTATTAACTGTCTCTCCATTACTTGCTTGAAGGTCACTGAGGACGGACTGCTTGCAAGCGCATGAATAAATTTCTTTGTGCAAATTCAAGAGTTTCGCAACAACTCTTGCATACTGTGGCAGATAGAAGGACACACATACAGGCAAGAGAGGAGAGGTAGATGCGGTGAGTAGGTGGGAAAAGTAGATAGATAGATGGGATAGATAGGTAGGTAGATAGAGTAGACAGATCGGGTATGTGTGTGTGTGTGTGTGTGTGTGTGTGTATATATATATATATATATATATATATATATATATATATGGTAGGTGGATAAGGTGTGTGTATATAAGGTAGATAGATAGGGTAGACAGATAAGTAAATATATGAGGTAGATAGACAAAGCAGATAGTTGAGTAGACAAAGGGTAAGTATACAGAAAGATAGACAAAGAATGAAAGTTGGGGAGGTAGTCCGGGAGATGAAGAACTAACTAGGCAGACATTGAGTACACAAGTAGCAGTAGTAGACAGGAAAAGTAAGTAGGTAGGTAGGTAAGCATGGAATTAGTAGGTAGGGAGACGAGGCAACGGGCAAGTAGGCAGTCAGAGAGGTAGATCAGCTGGTAGGCAGTAATTGAAGTAGTAGTTAGACGTGTAGACAGGCATTAAACAAAATTACAAAAGACAAGTACATTTCTCGGTATTTTATCAGCCAACAAATCACAACCACATTAATTTGATGAAACGATTAAGGTATGATTAACAATGTCGTTAGATATTTGTGGATGACTTGTCATTGCTAAGACAATAATACATAACATGGAAGTTATATTTATAATTAATGCTCTAGATTTGGTTTCTCTACCCTTTCAATTTGGCCAATATTTAGAGAATGTACAAGTTCCCCATAGCTATTAACATAGAAAATGGTATCACAGAAAACGTAAGAATTTAGTTCCTTTGGTGAGTAACTGAAGTAAATCGACGAGCTCCGCTTATATAGGTTATGTTGTCTGTAAGTGATATAGGGTTATTATCATCGCTTAGTAAGAATAATATGTAGAGGTCCTTAGATATCGGACATGAATTCCACGATGCTAACTATTCTCTATTCATAGTTTCCATAGAAAATACATCGACTACATTGTATTTTCTTTCGTGATGAAATCATGTTTTGTTTATTCCAATTATTCTCATTTTGTAATCTATAATTAGATACCAAGAGATAGATTAGCGAAATTAAAGAGAGCAGATTAGGGGAGACCAATGCGGGTCTTCACGTAGC
>NC_061834.1:7006101-7018601 GCF_019202785.1 Penaeus chinensis | reverse complement strand
AGGAGGAGGAGGAGGAGGAGGAGGAGGAGGAGGAGGAGGAGGAGGAGGAGGAATGATGCGAGATGAGGGGAGGAGGAAGAGGAGTGTGAAGTTGGGGGGGGGGAAGGGGGTCTCCCGGGCACGGCGCGGACCTTGTTATGAATGGCTGCAGAGCGTGAATGGTCTGGTGGAGCCATCACGGCACTACTGGCGGGGAGATCACACGCACACACGCGCTCGTCTGCTCGCCTCCTCGCCCGCCCGCCCGCCCGCCTCATCTCCGTGTTTCCCTTCTTTCTTCTTCCCTCTTCCTTCTTCCCTCTTCCTTCTCGGGTTTGGGACTGTTCCGTCTTTGTGTTTTCTTGCTTGTCGTTTTTTTTTCTCTTGTTATGGATTACCTCGTCTTCACTCTCCCTTTCCTCGTTCTTCCTTCTTTCCACCTCTTTTTTTTATCCTTTCTCTCCCTCTTCCTTCTCTCCCTCCTCTTCCTTCTGACTTTCCCCTTCCCTTCCTTTCCCCTTTCCCATCTTTCCCCATTCATTTCTTTCTTCCCTTTCCTACTGCTCCTTTCCTTTCTCCTCCTCCTCCTCCTCCTCCTCCTCCTCCTCCTCCCCCCTCCCCCTCCCCCTACCCCTCCCCCTCCCCCTCCCCCTCCCCCTCCCCCTCCCCCTCCCCCTCCCCCTCCCCCTCCCCCTCCCTCCTCCTCCTCCTCCTCCTCCTCCTCCTCCTCCTCCTCCTCCCTTTTATCCCTTTTCTACGTGGGGGCGAGAGGGACGAGGAAGGGGAAGGGGAAGGGGAAGAGGGGAGGGGAAGGGGAAGGGGAAGGGGAAGAGGGGAGGGGGGAGGGGTCTTTTCATATGCTAACGGTGAAGGGGTACCAGAGGGGAGAGGGAAAGGAGAGGAGGTGAAAGTGGGAAGGAGAAAAGGAGGGAGGGAGGGAGGGAACGAGAGAGATGGAAGAAGGGAGGGAAGGGGAGAGAGGGAGAGGGTGGTGATGAATATGCCGACTTGCTTGTTTGCGAGGGGGTGCGTGCGGGGGCTGAGAATCAGAATATTCAAAAGTTTCGCGAAAGCTGCTTTGTTCTGTTCGGAACACACAAAGAGATAGATAGATAGATAGATAGAATGCAAGAGACTGGGAGGGGAAGAGGGAGAGGGAGAGGGAAACCGACATAGGTAATGAGTGATAGAAAGTGTTTGTGTGAAAGAGACAGTCAGTCAGACAGACAGTCAGTCAGCCAGTCAGTGTGTGAGTATCTGTGTGTCGTGTTTTTATTTGTGTTTCCATGTGCGTGGCTACGCTTGCGTGTGTAGGTAGGTGGACGCTTCTGTGTGCCGGTCTGCCTCGCCTTGAATGACGTTGACACGCGCCGATGAATTATGAAGTTCTCTTGTGCTTTCATGATTGATGGATCAGTTTCCGTGCGGTTATGCTTCATGGATAAGGCTCGAGGGTGTCATGATTGATAAAGATTATTTTTGGGGCTTACACGTGTATTTTATTCAAGCAGAAGCGTGGAAATCCACCCGCAACCTCCTCCTCCAACAGGTGAGGCGACAAGTCATGCGAGAAACACAGTGGCGATGCCTTGTGACGTTGCCCAAGCGGTGGCCGGCGCTGCGTCTTCCTTCCGGCGGCGGTTTTGACCTGCCATTGGTTTTATTTTTTATTTCTTTCTTTCTTTATTATTATTTTTATTATTATTATTTCTTTTTTTTTTGGTTTGCTGTTGATGTTGTTAAAGTTATTTTTGTTTTTTTATTGTTATTGTTAGTCATCATCATCATCTTCACCACCGCCATCATCATCATCATCATCATGGTGATTTTTATCGTTCGCATTTTTCTCGTCTTCGTTATTATTGCGATTATCATTATGATCATTGCGGTCCGTGTTGCTGGTGTTGTTTTATTGCTAGTGCTATCCTATTTTTGATAATCGAAATCATCGAAATCTCCACCGTATCGTATCTCCCGCGAGTGACTCAGACCGCTCGCTCGAAAGTTAGATTCTGCCAAAGGACGAGAATAGGTTTGATCTTAAGGAAATTCGAGTTTTTTTTTCTTGAGGTACCGATGCTCGAGGCATTTCCTCGCAAGGGTGATGCTTTGTGTATTAAGGGGGAAGGGGGGAAAGGAGTGGGACGGAGGGGGAGGGGTAGAGGGAGTGAAGGTAGGGAGGGAGAAGAGGGGAGTGGGTAGGGTGGGGGGTAGAAAGGGGGAGTGGGTAGGGTGAAGGGGAAGGAAGGGGGAGTGGGGGTATCGATGGGGATTAGGGGGAGGGAGGGAGGGAGGGAGGGGGAAGAGGGGTATCTTGGGTGGGAGGGGCACGTCGGCCGCTTCGTCCGCCCACGTGAGCGGCCATTTGCGGGTGCGTGCTTGGCCGTTTGTGCATTTCCGTTTCTCTTCCCCATGTCTCCTCCCTTTCTTCATTTGACTTTTCTTTTATTCCTGATTTGGCTTTTTATATATTTGTTTATATAGGTAGGTTGATAGATAGATTGATAGATAGGAATGGATAGAGGTAGATGTAGATATAAACAGGCAAGAGTATTTTGGATGGATATGGATAGGTAGGTAGGTAGGTAGATAGATCGATAAAAATAAATAAATCGATAGACAGAGATTTACAATTCAACAGCAATTCAACATTTTTTATTGCAGTTTTGCATGACATGTAGAATTTGAATGCAGTTCCGTGGCGTGTAGAGATGCAATTACAGTGCTGAGAGGCAAATGAGGAACAAGCGCATTGTGTGGTCAGTATGTCGTGTGTACGCATGACACCTAGACAGCACCTCATGACTAGATTGTGCAATAAAGAACCTTATTGGATGTCTCTCTCTCTCTCTCTCTCTCTCTCTCTCTCTCTCTCTCTCTCTCTCTCTCTCTCTCTCTCTCTCTCTCTCTCTCTCTCTCTCTCTCTCTTTCTCTCTTATTTCTCCTTATTTATTTTTCTGTTCCATTGGTCTTTTTCATCTCCTCATCATCTCTCTTTCTTCTTCATTCTCCCTTCTTCTTCCTCCATCTCCTCCTACTTCCCTTCCTCTTCTTTTGTACCACCGCCTCCTCCTTGCTTCCCTTTGCATTATGTCTAACCCCCCTCCCCTTCCCCTTCCCCTTCCCCTTCCCCTTCTCTCTTCCTTCCATCCTCCCCTATAACCTACCCTCTCCCCTTTTAACCATCTCCCTCCCCTGCCCTCCCCTTCAACATCCCTTCCTCCCTTTCAGCCTCTCCTCCTCCCTATGAACCTCCCTTCCTCCCTTTCAGCCTCTCCTCCTCCCTATCAACCTCCCTTCTACTCCTATCCTCCTATCCTCCTCCTCCCCCCTCCCCCCCCCCCCCTCCCCCCCCCCCCCCCCCCCCCCCTCCCCCTCCCCTCCCCCTATCCTCCTCCTCCCCCTCCCCCTATCCTCCTCCTCCTCCTCCCCCTCCCCTATCCTCCTCCTCCTCCTCCTCCCCCTCCCTTCCCCCTTTCCCCTCCTCCCCTCCCCCTTCCCCCTTCTCCCCCTCCCCTCCGCCCAGGAAGTGCCATTTAGTGCCGACCTTTGTTTTTGCTCTCCTGTTTGCGAAGTTCAGAGGATCATCATCTTTGGATTAGCTTGGGTTCGTCTGTGGGATCCAGAATGGTGGCATTCCGTTTTTCTGCTTTATCGATTATGTATGTGTGTGTGTGTGTGTATGGATGTATGCATACATACATGCATATGCGTATGTATATATATGTATGTACATATATGCATACATACATACAATACACACACACATACATACATACATGCACACATACATACATTCATGCACACACACATACATACATACATACATACATACATACATACATACATATGTACATGTATGTATGTGTGTGTGTGTGTGTGTGTGTGTGTGTGTGTGTGTGTGTGTGTGTGTGTGTGTGTGCGCGTGTGCGTGTGCGTGTGCGTGTGCGTGTGCGTGTGCTTATACAAACACACATACGTATATACAAGTACTTACATACCTGCCTGTCTACCCCGTCCATACTTGCATTCGAACCGCTTTCATGACACACGCACATGCACATTCATTGCAAATGCACATTCATTACGCCTGTGTGTTTGAGGGGAAGGTGCCTGCACGACCTTGGCAGTTGTTTTGTAGTGCCAGGAAGTGTGTTTTGAAGGACGACAGTAATAACACGGTTTATTGACGTATTTCTCTTTTGTCTTCTTCTTTTTCCCTCTTTTCCCTTTTTTGTGCGTAAAGTGGACAAAGCTTGTGAAATTGGGGAAGTGGAGGGGGGTGCGAATGAGGTAGAATGAGAGAGAGAGAGAGAGAAGGTGGGGGGGAGGGAGAGTAGGGGGGAGGGAGAGAGCGTGAAGGGAGAGTAGGGGGGAGGGAGAGAGGGAGGGAGAGTAAAGGGACACTGAGGATTTGGTGAAGGGAGGGGACTGTTGGAAGAGACACATCCCTCCATCCTTCCCCCCTCTCCCCTTCCCCCTCTTCCCTCTCCCCTCTCCCCCTTCCCCATCTCCCCTCTCTCCCCCTTCCCCCTCTCTCCCCCTTCCCCCTCTCCCCCTCTCCCCCTCTCTCCCCCTCTCCCCCTCTCCCCCTCTCTCCCCTTCCCCTTCCCCCCTTCCCCCTCCCTCCTTCCCCCCCTCTCCCCTTCCCCCTCTCCCCTTCCCCATCTCCCCTCCCCATCTCCCCTTCCCCCTTCCCCCCTCTCTTTCCCTCATACCATCTCCCATTTTCTTCCCTACTCTTCGTCTCTCGCCTGATACTTAACGCCCGCTTCCGGAAGGAGTAGGGTTTCCCATGGGCAAGTGGATGGGGAGGGGGGGGAGACAAGGGAAGGGGGGAAAGGGGGGGAGGGGGAGGGGTGGGCAGGGGATGTCCAGTGCTTGTGAATTGCCTACGTAAGAGATGGAGTGGTGTAGACGGATGGCTTTGGGCGAACATATACATACACGCATGCACGCACACATGGAAACACACACACACATACTTACTTACTTACTTACTTACTTACTTACTTACTTACATTTATATATATATATATATATATATATATATATATATATATATAAAGAGCCGCAAAGCAAGTAATCAGTAAACAGCAATAAACATGGAAGCAGCGAGGCAGAACACCGTAGCATAACTTAAAAAATAAGTTATGCTACGAGACAAAGAAGACTTTTCGAGACAATCCTCTGCAGTCAATTGCAAGTTGCAACGCGGATCGTTGCTCGTTTCGCTTTTCGTTTGTAATGTTGGTGATTTATGCATTATTTATTCGTGATGAATCGTAAGTAAATAGTCATACAGTTTGTTTGTTCGTTTTTATTTCTTTTTCATATTCATATTCTCCTCCGTCGCCTTGCATTGTCTTCTTCCTTTTCTTTGGCTTTTTTCCTTTCCTTTCTTCCTCCTCCTACTCTTTCCCCTTTTCTTCTTCCTCCTATTCTTCTTCCTCTTACTCTTTCTCCTCTTCTTCTTCCTCCTTCTCTTTTTCCTCTTACTGTTTATCGCCTTCTTTGTTCCTCCTCTTTTTCCCCCTCCTCGTGTTGCCTATTCCTCCTCCTTCTTCCTATTCCTCCTCCTCCTCCTTCCTATTCCTCCTCCTCCTCCTTCCTATTCCTCCTCCTCCTCCTTCCTATTCCTCCTCCTCCTCCTTCCTATTCCTCCTCCTCCTCCTTCCTTTTCCTCCTCCTTCTCCTCCTCCTCCTTTCTATTCCTCCTCCTCCTCCTTCCTATTCCTCCTCCTCCTCCTTCCTATTCCTCCTCCTACTCTTCCTCCTTCCTCCTCCTTCCACCCCCCTGATTAGTCACCCGGCGCCCTCTCTTTACCTATTAATTCAGGTCATCGGTGCACACTGTCGTAAAATAATAATAATAGATAGATAAATGATTATAAAATGAATAACTCATTTCCGTTCGTAAGCCGAAGCCGCCGCCGTCGACCGTCGTTAGGGAGGTCATTCGAACGTCATGCGATTCGGACAATGTCCTTTGGTTGTTATATTTTTGTTTTTACGTTTTTATGATTGGAGAAGTTTTGTTGTTGTTGTTGTTTTTTCTGTTGTTTCTGTTGGAATTGTTTGTGCTTGGATTCGCCGGAGTGGTTTTATCATTATCATTGACCTTGTCTTTGGTTTTATTCATATGTGTTTTATTTATTTATTCCTTTGTTTATTTGACTTTACTTGTCTTGTTTTTTAAGGCTTGCTTTATTTACCTTTTTCTTTCTTTTTTCCCTGATTATCGTTATTTTCTTCTGCAGTATATTTAGTGGTTGCATGAGTAAGGCGAACTCACCATGAGTAAGGCAATTTACGAGACGTGCCCAGGGCGGCGACATTTAAGGAGATAATTGCCCTTATTAAGCGAATGATATAATGACCGTTTTTTTTTTTTCTTCTTTTTCTTTTTCTTCTTCTCTCTCCTCCCCCCCCCCCCTCGTTTTTTTTTTTTTTTTTTTTTTTTTGTACCCCCGCCGTGAATAAAGTCTTCTAGCAGGCGAACGCATTGGTGAGTAAAAGGGGGCGGTGAGTAATCCGTGACGTGGGTAGAGTAAGGCGAGGATGATGTTTGTTGACTGTTCAAATGTCGAGGATTTTTTTTTTCTCTCTTTTTTTTTTTTCCTTTTTTTTATACGGTGCGTGTGCTTCCTTGACGGCGGCGCTCAGCTGATGGGGAACAACGGCGGGCTGTCCTTTCGAGGGGGGGGAGGGGTTGTTGGAGGGGGGTGAGGGGGTTTAGGGGGGTGAGGTGGTGGTGGTGGTAGTGGTTGGGGGGGTGAGGGGGTGGTGGTGGTGGTGGAGGTGGAGGTGGAGGGGGGGAGGTGGAGGTGGAGGTGGAGGTGGAGGTGGAGGTGGAGGTGGAGGTGGAGGTGGTGATGGTGGTGGAGGTGGTGGAGACAAAGGAGCTGAAGGGGAAGAGGAGGAGGAACTGAGGTGGAGGTGGAGGAGACAAAAGAGGGTGAGGAGCTGAGGAGGAGGAGGAACTGAGGTGGAGGTGGAGCGCAGGTGGAGTAGCGGTGGAGGTATAGATGGAGATGTGGAAGAGGAAGATAAATAAGAGAATTGGTGGTGATGGTGGAGAGAGAAAAGAGGGAAGGAATGAGGGAGAAAAAATAGATACGTAGGGACTTTAGGAATGGCTTTTGGTTTAAGAATAGGGAAGAAAAGAGAAGGGGAAGAGAACTTGGAAGAGTAGGAAAAAAGAGAACAGTGAAAAATTGGCAATGGGGGAAGCAAACACGTATAATTATGGGAATAAGAGAGGATCTTGAGAGAAAAAGAGAAAGAAAATGAGAATGAGAAAGAGAAAGAGAAAGAGAAAGAGAGAGAGAGAGAATACCTACAGACGGATAGATAAAGAAACGGATCATAAGAATAGAAGGGAGAAAGGGAGCAAGCCATTGGAAGTAACGGAATAGCTGATGGCGGACAAACAAGTAAATAGATCATATTAAAAGAAGAGAAAAAAAAAAAAACTGACGATGACGGAGTAGGTAAAGGCGGATAAATTAGGGAATAGAAGGGGACGACGAGAATAAAAAAAAAAAAGATAAATAAATAGAAAAACATCCCGAATGGTGAGATAGCATCAAGCCTCAAGCACCGAGGAACAGCAAGGCCGCGGCGTGACGTCAGGCTTCGGGGGGGGGGGGGGGGGGGGGCGGACTTCTCCTTTTCCTCCTCTTTTTCTTTCGCTCCTCCTTTTCTTTTTTTTCTTTCCTTTTTCCGTTTTTTATCTCCTCTTTGTACCGCTCTTCCTTCTCCTTCCCTTTTTTCTTTTCCTCTTCCTCCTCCCCTTTCTTCTTTTCCTCCTCCCCTTTCTTCTTTTCCTCCTCCCCTTTCTTCTTTTCCTCCTCCTCCTCCTCCCCTTTCCTCTCCTCCTCCTCCCCTTTCCTCTCCTCCTCCTCCCCTTTCCTCTCCTCCTCCTCCCCTTTCCTCTCCTTCTCCTCTTCCTCCTCCTCCTCCTCCTCCTCCTCCTCCTCCTCTCCCTCCCCCTCCCCTTTTCTCTCTTCCTCCTCCTCCTCCTCCTCCTCCCCTTTTCTCTCCTCCTCCTCCTCCTCCTCCTCCTCCTCCTCCTCCTCCTCCTCCTCCTCCTCCTCCTCCTCCTCCTCCTCCCCCTCCTCCCCCTCCTCCTCCTCCCCCTCCCCCTCCTCCTCCTCCCCCTCCCCTTTTCTCTCCTCCTCCTCCCCTTTTCTCTCTTCCTCCTCCTCTTCCTCCTCCTCCTCCTCTTCCTCCTCCTTCTCCTTTTCCTCCTCCATCTCCTTCTGTTCCTATTTCGCCTCCTTTTTCACCTTCGCTGCCTCTTCTTCCACCTCCTCATCCTCCACCTCTTTCTCTTATTCCTCCTCCTCCTCCCCTTTTCTCTCTTCCTCCTCCTCCCCTTTTCTCTCTTCCTCCTCCTCCCCTTTTCTCTCTTCTTCCTCCTCCACTTTTCTCTCTTCCTCCTCCACCTCCTTCATCTCCTCCTCCTCCTCCTCCTCCTCCTCCTCCTATTCCTCCGCACCCATGTTTGTTTCATCGGAGGGCGAGGAAACGTGCGACTCTGAGACCCATTGGGATCATGGGACTGACATGCGCGTCTCAGCCGAGGAGGCCTAGATGACGGCGATGTGAAGGGACTTAATGCGTTCAGGGCTGATATTTGTAGGCAATGCCGCACACGCACGCACACGGGAAACCTATTTCCTCTTCCTCCCTCTCCTTTGTCCTCACTATTCTCATCTCCCTCTTTCCTCTTTCCTTCCTTTCCCCCTTTCCTCTCCTTCCTCCCTCACCCCCTTATCTCTCCTTCCTCCCTCGTCCTCTTTCCTCCTCCTCCTTCCATTTCTTCCTTTCTCTTCCCTCCCACTCCCCTTATCGGAGCTTAGCACCTTGAAGATCGTACGAATTAAAAGTAAATAGTTCGACGAAGGGAAATACAGCCTTGAAGTTCGTTCGAAAAGGGGAAATGCAGCCTCGAAGTTGGTTCGAAAAAGGGAAATGCAGCCTTGAAGTTCGTTCGGAAAGGGGAAATACTGCCTTGAAGTTCGTTCGAAAAAGGGAAATGCAGCCTTGAAGTTCGTTCGGAAAGGGGAAATACTGCCTTGAAGTTCGTTCGAAAAAGGGAAATGCAGCCTTGAAGTTCGTTCGAAAAGGGGAAATGCAGCGATCAAGATTTCATGTAAAGGGGAAATGCAGCCTTGTATATCATAGAAAAAGGGGAGAGGCAGCCTTGTAAATTGCACAGAGAAGGGAATACAGCCTTGAAGGTCGCACAGGAAATATCAAGTTTTGTGGATCCTCGTGAAAAGGTCACTCGCGCCCGCCCGATGTTTGCATGACGTCACGCGCGCTGCCATAAAGTAGTCGCTATCACACATCCATGTTCTTCGCCCTCCGTTTGCCTCCTTGCCCTCTCTCTCCCCTGCCCATTCTATCCCCGTCTCTACTCTCTCCTGTCTATCCCCTCTCTATCCCTTCTCTATCCCTTCTCTATCCCCTCTCTATCCGCTCTCTATCCCCTATCTATCTCCTGCTTTCTCTCTCTCTCTCTCCTCATTCCCCCATTTCCCTCTTCCCTCCTTCCCCTCCCCCTCCCCATCCCCAATTCTCCTCTTCCCCCAATTCCCCCATCCCCTCCCCATCTCCATCCCTCCTTCCCTACCTCCTCTCCATCCCTTCTACCCTTCCCTCTTCACATCCCACCCATTCCACCATCCAGATCCCCAGCCCTCCTTCCCCTCTTTCTCCCCAGCCCTCCTTCCCCTCTTTCTCCCCAGCCCTCCTTCCCCTCTTTCTCCCCAGCCCTCCTTCCCCTCTTTCTCCCCCTCCCTCCTTCCCCTCTTTCTCCCCACCTCCTTCCCCCTCTTTCTCCCCCCCTTCCTCTTCCCCTCCTTTCTCTCTCTTCTCCCCATCCCTCCTTCCCCTCTTTCTCCCCATCCCTCCTTTCCCTCTTTCTCCCCTCCCTTCTTCCCCTCTTTCTCCCCCTCCCTCCTTCCCCTCTTCTCCCCCCTCCCTCCTTCCCCTCTTTCTCCCCATCCCTCCTTCCCCTCTTCTCCCCCTCCTTCCTTCCCCGTTTTCTCCCCATCCCTCCTTCCCCATTTTCTCCCCATCCTCTCCTTTCCCTCTTCTCCCCCTCCCTTCCCTTCCCCTCTTTCTCCCCATCACCTCCTTCCCCTCTTTCTTCTCCCCATCCCTCCTTTCCCTCTTTCTCCCCTCCCCTTCCTTCCCCTCTTTCTCCCCCTTCTCACCTCCTTCCCCTCTTTCTCCCCTCCCTCCTTCCCCTCTTCTCTCCCCATCCCTCCTTCCCCTCTTTCCTCCCCCTCCCTTCCCCTCTTCCTCCCCATCCCTCCTTCCCCTCCTTCCCCCATCCCTCCTTTCCCTCTTTCTCCCCTCCCTTCTTCCCCTCTTTCTCCCCCTCCCTCCTTCCCCCTTTCTCTCCCCTCCCTCCTTCCCCCCTTTCTCCCCCTCCCTCCTTCCCCTCTTTCTCCCCCTCCTTCCTTCCCCTCTTTTCTCCCCATCCCTCCTTCCCCTCTTTCCCCTCCCTCCTTCCCCTCTTTTCTCCCCCTCCCTCCTTCCCTCTTTCTCCCCCTCCTTCCTTTCCCCCCTTTCTCCCCATCCCTCCTTCCCCTCTTTCTCCCCTCCCTTCTTCCCCTCTTTCTCCCCCTCCCTCCTTCCCCTCTTTCTCCCCCTCCCTCCTTCCCCTCTTTCCCCCTACGCCCTCCTTCCCCTCTTTCTCCCCTCCCTCCTCCCCTCTTTCTCCCCCTCCCTCCTTCCCCTCTTTCACCCCTCCCTCCTTCCCCTCTTTCCTTCTCCCCCCCTCCTTCCCTCATTCTTCTCCCCCTCCCTCCTTCCCCTCTTCTCCCCCTCCCTCCTTCCCCTCTTTCTCCCCCTCCTTCCTTCCCCTCTTTCTCCCCCATCCCTCCTTCCCCTCATTCTCCCCCTCACCTCCTTCCCTCTTCTCGCCACTCCCTCCTTCCCCTCTTTCTCCCCCTCCCTCCTTCCCCTCTTTCTCCCCCTCCCTCCTTCCCCTCTTTCTCCCCCTCCCTCCTTCCCCTCTTTCTCCCCCTCCCTCCTTCCCCTCTTTCTCCCCCTCCTTCCTTCCCCTCTTTCTCCCCATCCCCCTTCCCCTCTGTCTCTCCCCCTCCCTCCTTCCCCTCTTTCTCCCCTCCCTCCTTCCCTCTCTTCTCCCCCTCCCTCCTTCCCCTCTTTTCTCCCCCCTCCTTTCCCCTCTTTCTCCCCATCCCTCCTTCCCCTCTTTCTCCCCTCCCTTCTTCCCCTCTTCTCCCCCCTCCCTCCTTCCCCTCTTTTCTCCCCTCCCCTCCTTCCCCTCCCTCCTTCCCCTCTTTCTCCCCCTCCCTCCTTCCCCCTCTTCTCCCCATCCCTCCCTTCCCCTCTTTCTCTCCCCATCCCTCCTTTCCCTCTTTCTCTCCCCATCCTCTCCTTCCCCTCTTTCTCCCCTCCCTCTTTCTCCCCAGCCCTCCTTCCCCTCTTTCTCCCCATCCCTCCTTCCCCTCTTTCTCCCCTCCCTTCTTCCCCTCTTTCTCCCCCTCCCTCCTTCCCCTCTTTCTTCCCCTCCCTCCTTCCCCTCTTTCTCCCCATCCCTCCTTCCCCTCTTTCTCCCCCTCCTTCCTTCCCCTCTTTCTCCCCATCCCTCCTTCCCCTCTTTCTCCCCATCCCTCCTTTCCCTCTTTCTCCCCTCCCTTCTTCCCCTCTTTCTCCCCATCCCTCCTTCCCCTCTTTCTCCCCCTCCCTCCTTCCCCTCCCCATCCCCGTATCCTCCGAGCGCAGAACTCCGCCGGCCCTTATTCTCGCGCTCGTTCCTGTTCTTGTTCTTGTTTTCGCTCTGATTCACGGTTCTTCGCGGAAAGCCGAGGGGTTGGCGGTGAGTCATGGCTGTCGGCGATCGGCTCACTTAATTGATTTACCCATACTTCGCTCTCCTTCCCCCTACTGCTCTCCCCGTCTGTTCCCTCTTTCTCCTCTGCCCTCTACTCTTTCCCCTCTGTCCCCTACTCTCCCCTACTCTCCCCTCGGTCCCCTACTCTCCCCTACTCTCCCCTCTGTCCCCTACTCTCCCCTCTGCCCCTCTCTCTACCCTCTCTTCCATCCTTCTCTGCCCCTCTGTCCCCTCTGCCCCCTCTCTACCCTCTGTCCCCTCTGTCCCCTCTGCCCCCTCTTTCTCCTCTGCCCCCTCTCTACCCTCTCTTCCCTCCCTCTCCTTTCTTATCGCGCTACTACATTTTGCTCGATTCTGGGTTTCCCTCTTTTCCCCCTTTCCCCTCCCGGGTTCAACCCTTTTGCGCTTATGTCAGCTGTTTCAGCATTTGTCTTTGGGTAATTGTTTGTTTTCTGTCGTTTTCTTTGTCTTTCGGTCTCTCTTTATCTGGTTCTGTCTTCTCTCTCTTCTTCCCCTACCGCTTCTAAATCTCTATATCTCTGTCTATAACTCTCTCTCTCTCTCTCTCGCTCTCGCTCTCGCTCTCGCTCTCGCCCTCGCTCTCTCTCTCTCTCTCTCTCTCTCTCTCTCTCTCTCTCTCTCT
>NC_061834.1:6996101-7003601 GCF_019202785.1 Penaeus chinensis | reverse complement strand
TTTTTACATAGTCGACCCTTGTTTTGGGAGATTGTGAGGCTTAGCGATGGGGTCGGACGGGGTAGGTAACGCGGATCAAGCCTGGCCGAAGGGAAGGGAAAGGGGGGAGGGGGAGGGAGGCGCTTGGGAGAGAGAAGGGAGAAGAGGTAATGGGGAGGGGAGGGGGGGGAGAGGTAATGAGGAGGGGAGGAGGGAAGAGGCGATGGGGAGGAGAGGGGGGAAAGGCGATGGGGAAAGAGGGGGGGAGAGGCGATGGGGAGACGAGGGGGGGAGAGGCGATGGGGAGAAGAGGGGGGGAAAGAGGCGATGGGGAGGAGAGGGAGAGAGGGAAGGAGAGGGGAAATAAGGGAGCTTTGTATAGCATGTCGAACAGCGAGGCCCAAGAAGAGGAGCCTTGTAGATGTATTAGGATGGTGTAGATGGGAGGTCCTGCGTGATGATAGATGGTAGAAGATAGACGATACCACCTCGGCGACCTTAGATTCTTCAGTAAGAGAGAGAGAGAGCAAGAGAAAGAAAGAGAAAGAGAAAGAGAAAGAGAGAGAAACAGAGAAAGAGAAAGAGAAATGAGAGAGAGAGAAAATCAGAAAGAGAAAGAGAAAGAGAAAGAGAAGCAAGACGAGAGAGAAGAAAAAGAAAGGCACGACGAAAGGGAACGAAGCCCCAGGCAGAAGAAGCCTCGAGGGGCGGGTCTCTCGGCAAAATCCCCGTCGGGAGGCGGAGGGCGGGGCCGTTGCAAGGGATAGGGGGGGAGCCGGATGTCGCGTGAAATTCTAATTGCTCGTTAAAACTGCCGGTCTGTCATTCATCGCTCGCCTCCGCCCTAGTCCCGGGCCCTATCTCTGTCTGTCTGTCTCCTTATCTGTCTTCCCCTTCTCTCTCTCTTTCTCTCTTTCTCTCTCTTTCTCTCTTTCTCTCTCTTTCTCTTTCTCTCTTTCTCTCTTTCTCTCTCTCTCTCTCTCTCTCTCTCTCTCTCTCTCTCTCTCTCTCTCTCTCTCTCCTCATCTCTCTCTCTCTCTCTCTCTCTCTCTCTCTCTCTCTCCCTCTCTCTCTCTCTCTCTCTCTCTCCCTCTCTCTCTCTCTCTCTCTCTTCTCCCCTATCCTATACTTTCCCTCCCTCTCATTTTCCTCTAGCCCTCCTCCTCCTCCTCCTCCCTGTCTCTTTCCCTCACTCTCTCTCTCTCCCTCCCTCTCTCCCTCACTCCGTCTCTCCCTCCCTTTCTCCCTCACTCCCTCTCTCACTCCCTCTCTCACTCCCTCTCTCACTCCCTTTCTCCCTCCCTTTCAGCTGTCTCTCGCATGAAAAAGATTATTATGTAGTGATACGCGGAAGAACGGGGTTGTGTGGGAGGCCCTGTTTGCCACGTGGACTAGGCACAGGGCGAAAGGGTGTAAGATGGGGAGATGGGAGGGAGAGAAGGACGAAGGGAGGGAGAGAGGGAAGAAAGGCAGGAAGGAAGGGTGAAAAAGAGGGGCGAAGGAAGGGAGGGAGGGAGAGAAGGAAAGAAATAAGAACGTAACGAAGGGAGGGAGGGGCGGACGGACGGAATTGAAGATAAACTGGAGGGAGGGGAGAGCGAGAAAGGCAGAGAAGAGAGGGAAGGAGGGAAGGAAGACGGGGTGAAAGGAGAGATCAAAGAACTCGAGAAATAAATACTAAGACAAATGAATATCGAAGAACAATTTTCAGTGAAACGGAAAAAACAATCGGCCAAGATTTGATTCAGTTATCTTATTATTTATCATTACTATCACTATCTGTCTCTCACTATCGCCGTCGTCGTTGTGAGAATGGTAATCGTGTTTATTTGTTTATTCATTTATCTGTTTATCTTTGTATCTATCTATCTATCTTTATATCGATCTATCTATCTAACTGTACATCGATATATCTATATACCTATGTATCGTTCTATCTATCTACCTATGTAACGATCTATCTATCTACATATGTATCGCTCTATCTATCTACCTATGTAACGATCTATTTATCTACCTATGTATCGATCTGTCTATCTACTTGTATATCGATCTGTCTATCTACCTGTACATCGATCTGTCTATCTACCTGTATATCGATCTATCTATCTACCTACATATCGATCCATCTATCTACCTATATATCGATCCACCTATTTACCTATATATCGATTCATCTATCTACCTGTATATCGATCTATCTATCTACCTGTATGTCGATCTATCTATCTACCTATATGTCGATCTATCTATTTACCTGTATATCGATCTATCTACCTACATATCTATCGATCTATCTACCTACATATCTATCGATCTATCTACCTACATATCTATCGATCTATCTACCTACATATCTATCGATCTATCTACCTACATATCTATCGATCTATCTACCTACATATCTATCGATCTATCTACCTACATATCTATCGATCTATCTACCTACATATATATCGATCTGGCTACCTGTATATCGATTTATCGGTCTACCTATATATCGATTTATCTATCTACCTATAAATCGATTTATCTATCTACCTATAAATCGATTTATCTATCTACCTATAAATCGATTTATCTATCTACCTATGAATCGATTTATCTATCTACCTTTATATCGATTTATCTATCTACCTATAAATCGATTTATCTATCTACCTATAAATCGATTTATCTATCTACCTATAAATCCATTTATCTATCTACCTATAAATCTATTTATCTATCTACCTATAAATCGATTTTTCTATCTACCTATAAATCGATTTATCTATCTACCTATAAATCGATTTATCTATCTACCTATAAATCGATCTATCTACCTATGAATCGATTTATCTATCTACCTATATATCGATCTATCTATCTACCTATGAATCGATCTATCTATCTACCTATGAATCGATCTATCTATCTACCTATGAATCGATCTATCTATCTACCTATGAATCGATCTATCTATCTCCCTATGTATCGATCTATATATCGCTTATCTATTACCCTAAGACACGGTCGAGCTGCACAGCTCTTGAGAATTGATGTGTCTTAAGGTCCCCCTCTCTCTCGAAGGACTTCCGACGCGCCACTTTATTTTCCATTTTTATTGTCATCCCGCATTTTACGGGTGAATCATTGTTATTGTAGATGTTATCCCCGATTTTGTTAACCATTTTATTAACTTGTGTAGTGGGATCTTTAGGCCCATATAAATCGAGGGGAGAGAGGAGAGGGGGAAACGGGTTAGGGGAGAGAGGAGGGGAGGGGAGGGGGTGAGCCGAGGAGTGGTGGGTTTATGTATCTGTTGGTTTAAGCGCCGTCTTCGTGGAATACAATGTAATAAAAAAATGCGAAATGGGCCTATGGGGAGAGGAGGGGAACCGGAGACATTCCACGAAGACAGTCTGCTGAGAACGGGCGGTGAGGGGAAAATTGGGCAAGAGAAGGAAGAGGGGAAGGAGAGAGTGGAGGGGGAAGAAGGGAGGTGGGGTGGGGGGAAGGGGAGGGAAAATGGAAGGGGAAGAGAGAAGAGGAAGGTGTAGGAGAGGAGAAAGGAAGGGGTAGGAGAGGAGAAAGGAAGGGAGATGGGAGGAAGAGGGGGAAAAGGGGGGGGGAAGTGAAAGAGAGAAAGGGAAGGAAAGAAACACGTAAGAAAGGATGGGAATCACGAGGGGAAGGAGAATGGAAGACGGAGGGAGAGGGAGGGAGGGACGGAAGGGGAGGTAAAGAGGAGGAAGAGAGAAAGGAGGGGAGCGAGGGAGGGTAAGGGAAGATAGAGGTAGTTTCGATTCGATTTGGTAAGAAGGGGGGATTACAGCCCGGGGGAGGAGAGGGGAGGAGAGGGGAGGGGCTGGAGGGGGGGAAAGGGAATGAAGTGAGTGTATAGGCGTGTACGCTGTTAGAAACTCCCCCTTGACCCCCCCCCCCTCCTTAGTCCCCAAAGCCTTCGTCGTCCTGCGTCGCATCTTCTCTGTTCTTACCTTTTTTTTTCACTTTTTGCTTCATACTATTTTTATGTTTGCATTTGTGTGTGTGTGTGTGTGTGTGTGTGTGTGTGTGTGTGTGTGTGTTTGTGTGTGTGTTTGTGTGTATGTGTGTGCGTGTGCGCGTGTATGTATGCACATGCGTGTGTGTGTGTGTGTGTGCGTGCGTGCGTGCGTGTACAAATCTGCGTGCGTGCGTGTATGAGGGTGCATGCGTGCGAAACGAAGGGAAGTGGACAGAGGGAGATTGAATTAGCGAGAGAGAGAGAGAGAAGCGTCGACGAAGATTGAGTGAGAGACGGGGAGGGTGAGCGACAGACGAATAGCCAGAGGAAATAGCCAGGGTCAAGGGGGAGATGAAGAGGGGAGGAGGGGGGGGCGGCGGAAAGTGTGGGATCGGGGAAGTTGGGGGGAGATGTCAGGAAGGGGGGGGGTGAGACTGAGGAGGGGGGGGAGGGAGGAGAGACATCAGGAAGGAGGGCGGATGGAGCTAGGGAGAGAGGACAATGTAAGGAAAAGGGAGAGAGAGACAAAGAAAAGGGATTGGGGGTGAGGTGGGGGGGGGGGGGGGGGCGACGGTAGAAGGGGAAATACGGGTGAGAATAAGGGTGTATGCGGGGAAGAAGACGGTGTAAGGGGAAGAGAGAGACGCCGAGGAGGAGGGGAGGGATGAGGGTGGCAGGGAGGAAGAGGGAAATGTAAGAGAAAGGGAGGAATGAGATAAACGGGAAGAGGAGAAGAAGACGATAGAAGCGATAGATAACAAGGGAGAGGGGGGATGGAAAGCATGAGGAGGGGAGGGGTAGGGGTGGGAGAGCAAAGTAAGGGGAAGTTAGCGCTGGGAGAGAGGAAGAGGGGGCGGGGGGGAGAGCATAAAACGAAGGTCGGGGCGAAGAGCAAAAAGGGGCCAGCGGCGGAAATGCACAGTACGCGGGCAGATGGAATAAACCCCGAAGTATGTTAACAGTTCCGTGCGTCATTTCACTTGCCTTTTCTCTCTCTCTCTCTCTCTCTCTCTCTCTCTCTCTCTCTCTCTCTCTCTCTCTCTCTCTCTCTCTCTCTCTCTCTCTCTCTCTCTCTCTCTCTCTCTCTCTCTCTCTCTCTCTCTCCCTCTCCATTCTCTCTCTTTCTCTCTTTCTCTAGAGAGAGAGAGAGAGAGAGAGAGAGAGAGAGAGAGAGAGAGAGAGAGAGAGAGAGAGAGAGAACGAGCGCCAGTGCAGTATGCTTAATGAGATTTTTTGTTGGGTCATGTAACAGAACGCTGCTGTCATTTGGATTCGTCTGAAAACAAGTAAGTATGTTCATTGATTAAAAAGCGAGAGTCAGTGTTATGCCACAGTAACAAAGATATCTTTTTATGGTTTTCCGTAAGTGTTGCGTCGGTCACTAAGGAGTATTAACGCTTCCTATTCTCATTCTCCGGTCCTCACTCTCACTTTCCTTTCTCATATTTACTCTCGTATTTTTTTGTTCCTGTTCTGTTCCCCATCACCATTTTTTTTTTATTCACTCCCCCCTCTCAATCCTCTCTAGTCTCTCTATTTCTCTCTCTCCTCGTCTTTTCACTCTCCCCTCTCTCTCCTTCCCCTTTCTTTCTCTTTCTCCTTTATCCTCTTTTTCTTTCTCCTTCTCTGTATCATTCTCCGTCTTCCCTTTCTTCCTCTCCTTTCTCCCTCACCACCTTCTTCTTCTCCTCTTCCTTCCCTCTCCCTTCCCTCTCCCTCTCCCTCTCCTGTTAGCCACCCTTACCGAAATCTTGTTTGTAAGGCAGCTTGTCGGGAACGTGAACTGTCTGCTAAGTAATCCTTATGGCAGAGAGGGGTTTAAGAGGGGAGAAAAGGGGAAGGGAGAAAGATTTGGGGGGGGGGGGTAAAGGGACCCGAAGGGGAGAGAAGGAGGAAAGACAAGAGTATTAGGTAAGGTGAAGGCAGAATGGAGAGGGGGTGTTAGATGATAGGAGAGAGGGGGGGTGTATGGGGGATGGGAGGGGGATGAGGGGAGAGGGAGGAGGAGGGTTGGTTGAAAGGTAGAAGGTTAACTTCAGCGACTCTGGCACTTGCAGGAGTCTACCTCGTGCGGGGGGGGGGGGGGGGGGGGGGGGATTTCACCGGCGGGAAACCTCGTGTTCAAATTGACGTGAGGGGAATTTTCGCGAAGGGAAAAAATCGTATTTTCATGAATGGGAAAATCGTTTTTTTTTTTTTCGTAAAGGTAGACATATTTTCGTGAAGGAAGACATCATATTTTCGTGAAGGAAGACATCATATTTTCATAGAGGTAGAAGGCGTATTGTCGTTACGTCGTCTGCCTCGACGTCATCCCGTCATGCCTCGACAGGTCGTAGGTCACGTGATGTGGTTTCAGCGATTAGTCAGGGACGGCGTTGGCGTTGTGGTGATTTTTGGTGGTGAACCGGAGGAGGGGAGAGGGTGCAAGCAAGCAAAGATTGGAGGGTGTGTATTAGTATTGATTGCACGGACTGGAGTAATTACGAGTGGCTCGCCTTATACTCTCTCTCTCGCTCTCTCTCTCGCTCTCTCTCTCTCTCTCTCGCTATCTCTCTCTCTCTCTCGCTATCTCTCTCTCTCTCGCTATCTCTCTCTCTCTCGCTATCTCTCTCTCTCTCGCTCTCTCTCTCTCTCTCTCTCTCTCTCTCTCTCTCTCTCTCTCTCTCTCTCTCTCTCTCTTTCTCTCTCTCTCTCTCTCTCTCTCTCTCTCTCTCTCTCTCTCTCTCTCTCTCTCTCTCTCTCTCTCTCTCTCTCTCTCTCTCTCTCTCTATTCCTTCATCTCACTCTTCTACCTCTTCGTCTTATTCTTCGTCCCTCCCTCTTCCGTTCGCACCAAGTCTCCTTCCTTTTTCATCACCCTTCCTTTCCCACATTTCTAACCCTCTTCTTTAACCCCCTTTCCGCTTTCTTTTCTCTTCCTCCGTGTCATCCTCTCCTCCGCTGTCTTGTCCTCCTCATCCGCCTCCAATTCTACCTCCTCCTCTTCCTCCTCCCTCCCCTCCCCCACCTCCTCCTCCTCCTCCTCCTCCTCCTCCTCCTCCTCCTCCTCCTCCTCCTCCTCCTCCTCCTCCTACTTCCCCTCCTCCTCCTCCTCCTACTACCCCTCCTCCTCCTCCTCCTACTTCCCCTCCTCCTCCTCCATCTCCTCTCCCTCCTCCTCCTTCTCCCCCTCCTCCCCCTCCTCCTCCTTTTTCTTCTTCTTCTTCTTCTTCTTCTTCTCCCCCTCCCTCTTCTTCTTCTTCTTCTTCTTCTTCTTCTTCTTCTTCTTCTTCTTCTTCTTCTTCTTCTTCTTCTTCTTCTTCTTCTTCTTCTTCTTCCCCCCCTCCCTCTTCTTCTTCTTCTTCTTCTTCTTCTTCTTCTTCTTCTTCTTCTTCTCTCCCCTCCCTCCCTCTTCTGCCTCCCGCCTCTCCCCCCTTGTTATTCCCACCCTTTCACCTTCCGTTATCATCACGGTTCGTAGTGTGACGCATCGCCTTTAATGACACTTGTTTCCGTGATTATCCTGTTACATAATTTCGCGACCTTGTTCC
>NC_061834.1:6981101-6986101 GCF_019202785.1 Penaeus chinensis | reverse complement strand
CCGGGGAGGGAGGGAGGGAGGGAGGGAGGGAGGGAGGGAGGGAGGGAGGGAGGGAGGGAGGGAGGGAGGGAGGGAGGGAGGGAGGGAGGGAGGGAGGGAGGGAGGGAGGGAGGGAGGGAGGGAGGGAGGGAGGGAGAAGATGGTCCTTGCCCACCTGCTGCCCGCGATTGAGAGGGGAATAGGGAAGGGAAAGGAGGGAAGGAGGAGTGGGTAGCAAATAGGAGGAAAAGAGGGAGGGAGGGAGGGAGGGAGGGAGGGGGGGAAAGGAGGAGGAAAAAGTAGTGAAAGACGGGAGGGAGGAGGGAGGGGAGGGATCAAGCGAGGGAATGAAGGAAAGAACAGGGCAGAGGCATTAGAAAAAAGGACAGGGACGGCTGTCCCACCCACCAAACCCTACTAGAAATGGAGGGAGAAGGGAGAGGGGAAAATCAACCAAAAAAGGTAAATAAATAGCAGATAGAAGAAGGGGGAAGCAGGTTTCTTATTGCTGGCATTAGTCGACGATTTCCTAGAAAGTGTTGACGTTGCAGTACCTGTAGGAGAGAATGAGAACTGCCAGGTACTGTCCCCTTGGCTCTCGCGTGATGTAGTTCGGATCTGTGTGGGTGGTAAAGGCTTTGGGTTTATTTGTTTATTTCGGTGCTGTTGTTTTTTTTTTTTCTTGTTCTTTATGTGCTTTTGTTGTGAGATTATCAAGCCTTGAGGTCCCGGTGAGAAAGTTTATTTGTGCGAGAATTTGTTTGTGTTTGTTTATGCTGGTATGTTTGTCACGTGTCTTGTGTGAGTATAAGGGTCTGTGTGAGTGAGTGAGAGTGAGTTTGATTCGTGCTGTTTAGTTGATAAGATATGTGTCTGTGGTGTGTAAGTAATTCTCCAATTATGCACACACGTACTGGTATGCCATCAAAAATAAGGCGTATCGGGCAGGTGGCCACGTTGCTGGCAGGTGAGGTGCCAAAGGCGGGGCTTAGCTTTGACTAGTATATAGCGCGGGGGGGGGGGGGGAGATCGGGGTTTACGGAGTTGGGGGGGGGGGTGGAGAGGATAGGATAAGGATAAGCACTGCACAAACAGCCAGAATTTGGTCGTGTTTGCTTCCTACGTCTGTTTGGTGTTGCCTGACGGTCGTAGTAGTCGTGTGTGTTGGTAGATTGGCATTCGTTTTGGAAGGAAATGACACATGACTTTATTATTTTTAATCACATAGATTATTTCTTTGTTCTTTTGATGTCTATTGGTTTTTTTTTTTAATGGAATTGTACTGTCCCGGTCCCGTGTCCATTTTCAAACTTTCCGATCAATGCAAGTAGCGTTCACTGTCAAACACCCTATTCTGGCCACAACGTTTTCAAAGAGACAAGCATTTCTAAACATAGTCATAGCTCTGGCTTGGAGGTTCTCGTTTTGACTCGTGCCTTTGACGGCGAGAACGAGTTTTGTCTAGTTTTCTAGAATTACTTTGTTGTTTATTTTTATAAAAAAAATTCTTTCCTATTTTTGTATATACATTTTTTTTTCTTTCTTATTCTTTATCTATTTATCTTTTTTTTTTTTATTCTTATGTTATTTAAATTTCCGGCTCATGTTCGAGGAAAGGGGCTCGCTATGGCCGTTCTCCCGCGAAAGTGCAAGCGGAAGGCCGTTTTCCGTTGCGCGCAGCCTTCCGAACCGCAGCTCGTCCGCCAGATCGCCTCGTCACAGACCCAGGGGCGGGGCTTTTGAAGAATCGCTCTCTCGTCGTGGTGTATTGAGGTGACTTTGTTTGTTAATGTGACTTGTTTTTTCTTTTTTTTTCTTCTTTATTCTGGGTGCTTTGGCACTGTTCTCATTCTGTGGCTTAGATATTTTATTTGTTTGAGCTTCTCATTCTGTGTCTTAGATATTTTATTTGCATGAGCTTCGGAAGCAACTTAGGCCTACAAGACCGAGTTAATTAGATTTTTTTTTTTTTTTTTTGGGGGGGGGGGGGGCGTTGATACATTGCACACTGGCTTTACTTGTTTACGTAACTTATAGGACTCATTATACTCGACCAGTTTATATAACTTATCGGCGTGGTTTGCGTAAACGACTTGTTTACACGACCGACTTATCAGACTTGACCTTGAGTGTAGCCTTTGACCTCCGACCCGGTCATACGCTACGAGATCAGCGACAGGGATCATGATGGATCGTTTGGTGCTTTCGCTTTTAAGAAGAGGGAGAAGAAGAGGAGGAGGAGGAGGAGGAGGAGGAGGAGGTGGAGGTGGAGGTGGAGGAGGAGGTGGAGGAGGAGGTGGAGGTGGAGGAGGAGGTGGAGGTGGAGGTGGAGGTGGAGGTGGAGGTGGAGGTGGAGGTGGCGGTGGAGGTGGAGGTGGAGGTGGAGGTGGAGGTGGAGGTGGAGGTGGAGGTGGAGGTGGAGGAGGAGGAGGAGGAGGAGGAGGAGGAGGTGGAAAAAAAGAGAGGAAGATGAGGAGGAGAAGAAAATAAGAAAATGAGTAGAAGTTGGAAAAAGGAAGAGAAGAGAACAAGAGAAGAGAGGAGGAGGAGTATAGTGTGACCGTTGGCGGCCGGTGGGCTTATGCTCACGTGTTAATGTTTAAGGGCGTTTTAAGGACGGCTTCACGTGGTAACAGGGGAGGAGGAGGGAGGTGGGTGGGGAGAGGGGGGAAGGCGATAGAGGTTGTGTAGGGATAAGGAGAGGAAGGAGAAGAGGAGGATGGAGAGAAGTTGAAGAGGAGGAGGAGAGGAGGAGGAGAGGAGGAGGAGAGGAGCGGGATGGGGGAGGGGGAAGGAAAGAGGAGGTGGGAAGAGAGGAGGGGAGAGGAGACGAGTGGAGGAGAATGGGTGGTTTGAAGGTCAGACTTGAGGCCCGTCCTGCATTGTTCCATGATGGCGCGTCATCCATCATGCTGGAGGGGTTGGGGGGGGGGGGAGAGAGGGAGGAGGGAGGGGAGGGAAGGAGGGGACGGAGGGGGAGGAGGAAGGAGTGAAGTTGGGGAGGAAGGAAAAAGTACAGGATTAAAAGAAGGAAGGAAGGAAGGAAGGAAGAGGAGGAGGAGGATGACGACGAAGGCAAGGAGGAGGAAGGAAGGGATAAAAGGAGGCGATTGAAGGAAGGAGAAGGAGAAGGATGAAAGAAGAGGAGACGGTCATGCACGGGAGAGTCGCTGCAAGAAGGTCGTTGCCTTGATTGCACGAAGGCTGAAGACGCTGGAGTCGCTTCTTACGGTTATTATTGATGTCATTGATGATTGTGATGATGCCGATGACGATGATGATTGTGATGATGAAGATGATGAGAGTACAGAGTAATAACATATAAAAAAAAAAAAGATAATGGAATGGGTTATGAAAAAATATCACATTTCTGGGAAAATGTAAGACAAGTGTTTTGGCTAAAAAAAAAATATATATATATATTATTTATTGATATCGAAAGGGTGATGTTAAAGGGTAGGGAAGGGAGGCGAAGGGGAGGGGGAGGGGGAGTGGGAGTGGGAGTGAGGGGAGGGGAAGGGGGTGGAGGTGAGGGGAGAGGGAGGGGAAGGGGAGGGGGAGGGGGAGGGGGAGGGGAAGGGGGTGGAGGCGAGGGTGGTGTAAGGGAGGGGAGGAAGAGAGATGGGAATGGGGATAGAAGGCCAGCGATGTGTTTGTTTGGGGAATACATTTTGCTCCTGGAATTGAGAGTCTGTGAGTGAACTTCCAAGATTACCATTACAAGCTTTCTGAACATTCTGAACTGAGTGAATGTTCGTTAGAGTAGATTATCGTCAACTTTTCTTTCTTTCTTTCTTTCTTTCTTTTTTTAGATTCCCTTTTGTTCTCCGACCAAGTATACTGAGAATGAACTCTATGAAATGTTCACATGAGCTGTACGAATAGGAAGCTTTTTTGGAATGTTCACAACAACTCTACGAACACGAAGCTTTCTTTTGTTTCCCGATTTCCGTTCGACGCGTTTTGTGTGGCAGTCGTGTGGCAGGACAGAGGTCGGCGAGGCACAGGTGTCCCGCCGCACCTGCAACACCGGTGAGCTCGGCGCCACGATGCCGCCACGGGACGCAGCTCCGGCCGGACTCGGGGAGGCGTGGGGAAGGGGAGGCGTGGGGAAGGGGAGGCGTGGGGAAGGGGAGGTGGTGGAAGGGGAGGCGTGGGGATGGGAAGGGGAGCGTGGGGAAAGGGAGGCGTGGGGAAGGGGAGGCGTGGGGAAGGGGAGGCGTGGGGAAGGGGAGGGGTGGGGAAGGGGAGGGTGGGGAGGGAGGGGGGGCGTGGGGAAGGGGAGGCGTGGGGAAGGGGAGGGCGTGGGGAAGGCGTGGGGGGGGGCGTGGGAAAGGGGAGCGCGTGGGGAAGGGGAGGGTGGGGAAGGGGAGGTGTGGGGAAGGGGAGGCGTGGGGAAGGGGAGGCGTGGGGAAGGGGAGGCGTGGGGAAGGGGAGGCGTGGGGAAGGGGAGGCGTGGGGAAGGGGAGGCGTGGGGAGGGGAGGCGTGGGAAAGGGGAGGTGTGGGGAAGGGTAAAAGAGTAAAAGATTGAGGGAAAATTACCAATAAGTAGGCCTATAAATCATTAAAACTAGAGCCACACTTGAACAAAGGCTTCCAAGTGCACGAGGGCGAGGGGTCTGTTATGCGACCTTGAAAAGAGTTGGGGGGGGGGGGGGTGAACTTCTTCCATCCATCTATCCATTCATCCATCTTTCTGTCCCTCTATCCACCCATCCATCCCGTACACGCAGCGTTCCTTATGACTCAACGCGCTCGTTCCTATCGATGAGTCATGGCACCGTGAGAGCGAGTGAGTGTGTGCGAGTGAGCGAGTGTCTGCGTCGCTCCAGCAAGCAGTTGATGCTTCGTGGTAGGCGAGGGTATCGTTAATGCTTTCGTAATGTTTGTCTATTTTTCAACGTTTTATTTGTAGTATGTTTTTTTTTTTTTTTCTGTGCCGTTGTATTCGCGAAATAATCCCGTGTCTATCTTGAGATTATCGATTGCCTTTGTTCATAAAGATACATAGTTTTCTTGT
>NC_061834.1:6963601-6976101 GCF_019202785.1 Penaeus chinensis | reverse complement strand
GCAGAGAGCCGCCCGCCGCCCGCCGACTCTGCCGCCGCCCACGTTTCGGCGCGGTCTCGTCCCCTGCCAGCATCCCTGTAAATCACCGCCCTTCTCCCGCGTTGGCCCGGGCGATGTCATGCAACTGGAGCATGCAACCCGCGAGCAGAGGCATGCGAGATTAGTTTAGTGCTTTAATTCAATTCTCTGTCCAGATTTTAAACTCTCTTTGTTGTGTTTCGCCCTCTTATTTGGCTTATTATCATTATTATTTGTAATTCTTAGCATGTACATATATGTATTTGCATTTTGTCCATTACGATTTCCAACAACAGGATTGCGGCGTGGGGGTAATAGGGGGGGAGGGGGGTAGTGAGAGATCCACAGGTCTGGCGCTTGTTGATGCTGGTGTTTGTCCAGGGCCGCGAGATGAGGGATGCTGCGGACCCGGGATGCTGCGGACCCGGGATGCTGACACCTGGCACCTACCTCATCGCGTGAGTGAATAAGAGTGCGAATAGGACCGCCTTCGAGAGAGGGGTGGGGGTGGGGGTGGGGGTGGGGGAAGGGGAGTGGGACGGGGAGGGGGGTCCGCCACGTTGCCTTCTGGGGCCAAATTAACCAAATCGGCTTTAATGAATGCGAGACCAAGCCATATGCATACAATGATACGATTGATAGAATGCGTTTTTTTATTATTATTTCTTTTATTTTACATCTGTTCTTTCGTTTTGATTACCATAATTATCGTAGGGATTATTGTAATATTGGTTTTTGATATATACGAGTTAGGAGAGGGGGCAGCACGGTAATGACGAGGTAGGTTTGTAAAATGACTGGTAATGATTAGGTTCCTCTATCCACCCTACCTTGCACCTCCCCTACAATCCACGCCCGCCACCCACACCCTCCGCCCACCCTCCGCCCACCCTCCGCCCACCCTCCGCCCACCCTCCGCCCACCATCCACACCCTCCGCCCACCACCCACACTCCCGCCCGCCCTTTCCTAGCAGTCGAAATTGATTTTCCGTGTTTGTGCATCAAATTTTCAGCGCGGGGAACCCATTGTCTTCATTTCGGCGGCCGCATACGAGAATGGGGATGAGGATGGGGATGGGGGGTGGGGAGAATGGGGTAAGGAATGGGTACAGGAGGAAGGGAGAATGGGATGAGGGTGGGGGTGGGGGGAGGGGCGTTTATAGGCTGCCAAATTTGCTTTTTATTGTCTTCTTTCCCTTAGCGTTGCTAGTGAGGCGCCCGTCGGTGGTTGTTGTCCTGGTTGGCACCGCCCGTTTGTGGTGGCGTCCGGGTGCCCGTCCTCGTCAGCTGGCAGGGGGCAGGAGAGAGAGAGGGAGAGGGGGTGTGGAGATAAGGGGGGAAGGAGGGGAGAAAGTGTCGACTAGCAGATATTAAGAGGGGAGTCGGGAAGGAGGCGAAGGGAGGGAATTTAGAAAAACGAGGGAAGGCGGAGAGGAAAAGGTCTTCTTCCCTGGTCGTGCGAATCGTGCACGCGAGAGGGAGACGGACGATCAGCTGTGACCTATGACTCACCCTGTCCGTGGGAGGGGGAGGGGAGGGGAAAGGGGAGGTGCTGGATGAAAGGGGGTTGGGGAGAAATAGGGAAGAGAGGGGCTTTTAGACGTCGCAGGGGGTGATCGGGAGAGGGAGAAGGGAAGAGGGGAAGAGAAGGGGGGGAGAGAAGGGGGGGAGAGAAGGGGGGGAGAGAAGGGGGGGAGAGAAGGGGGGGAGAGGAGTGGATTTGATGGAGCGAGGACGAGGAAGGAGAACAGGGCGGGTGCGTCCGGCATTTATTAGACCCTCCGGCGAGAGAGACGCTAAAGGGAGGAAGGGGGGGGGGGGGCTACGCAAAGGGGGCGTATGTGGGGGGAAGGGGGGAAAGACTGAGGGGAGTCGCCAGACCATGAGAGCGAGTCGCGATGCCCGAGGGGAGTTGTACATCTGAATATCGAGACAAGGGAAGAGATTCTGACAGATTGTTGCTTTCGGCTTTTTTTCTTTTCTTTCTTTTTCTTCTTCTTCCTCCTCCTTATTTTTCCTTCGAAAAGAGGGACTACCATCGAAAGACGCTTTCGTGTTTTCCCGTTGCTGTGAGAAGTCCGCATAAAATCAATGAGGGTGATATACATAATGTAATAATTATTAAAATTATATAATGGTGGTGATGATGATAGTGGTGGCACTGATGATAATGATGATGATAATGACAAAGATAAGGGTAAGGATGATTATGATGACAATAATAATAAATACTGATGGTGGTAATGATAATGATAATAATAATGGTAAAGAAAAAAATTATGATAATTATCAAAATAAAGTAATGATAATGATTCTACAACTACTACTACTATTTTTACTACTACTACTACTGTTACTACCATAACTATTACTACTACTACTAATGATGATAATAATGATAGTAATAACAGTGATAGTATTATAAACGATGATGATAATCATAATAGTGATAAAAGTAAAAGTATTAATAATGATGATGATGGTAATGATAATAGTAATAACGGTAATAGTATTAATAATGATGATGATAATGATAATAGCAATAACGGTAGTAGTATTGATAATGATGAAATTAATGATAATAGTAATGATGATAACGATAATAATTATGCCGACCATAGCGGCGCAGCGAAGCGAAATCCTCGGGCGCCAAGCAGTACGCCAGGCGTGCCCCGCGGGCGTCGCCGCAGGACAACCAGCAGCAGGATGCGGCGAAGGGTGCCAGGTGGCCCTCGGCGCCAGGGGGGGGGGGGGGGACAGGAGGTTAGGGGAGGAAAAGGAGGGGGTGAGGAAGGTAGGTGGGAGGAGGGGAACTGAGGGTTGGAGGGGAAGGGGGGCAGGGTGCAAGAGAAGAGAGGGAGGGGTTGGTGGGACGGAAGTGAAGGGGGGAGGGAGGGAAGGAAGTGAAGGAGGGAGGGAGGGAAGGAAGGGTAGGGGGGAGGGAGGGAAGGAATGGAAGGAGGGAAGGAAAGGAAGGGAGTAGGGAGGGAAGGAAGGGAATGGGGGAGGGAGGGAAGTAGGGGAAGGGGGGGAGGTAGGCCGTGCGCCGCGCCACAAAGCCCCGCCACGTTGCCCGTGCACACTTGGCAACAACTTCGGACGTGGTCGGGGCGAGCGCCGAATAGGGGAGGGGAGTGCCGCCCGCCGCTTCCCTCGACCTTCCCCGCCGGTCCCTTCCTTTTTTCTCTTCTCTCTCCCTTACTTCACGTCATTTTGCTTTTCCCCGTTTTCTTCGCTGTTCTTTTTTTCTCATCATGACTCATCCTCTTATCCTCTCCCTTTTCTTCCCTTCTCATCCTCTTCCTTTCCTTCCCCATCTTATCCTCTCCCTTTCCCTCTGGTTTCATCCATGTTCTTCCCTATCTCTTTCCATCCCCTCCTCCTCCCCTCCTTCGTCCCTATCTCTTTCCATCCCCTCCTCCTCCCCTCCTTCGTCCCTATCTCTTTCCATCCCCACCTCCTTCTCTTTCCCCTCTTCGCTTTATCCCCCCCCTCTCCTCTCTTCCCAATTTCTCCCTCGTAGCAGCCTTTCCGAAGACCCGCCCGCGGCACAGCGTGGGCGGCCCGAGGGCAAAACCTGGTGACTTTTCATAGCGTGGGGTACCCTGGTGATGGGCGTGCCAGTGTGTCCTGCCCAGCCGTTGCAGGGGAAATGCGCTGTGGTCTGTCTCTGTGTCTGTCGGTCTTTCTCCCTCCCTCCCTCCCTCAAACTCACTCCTACTCTCTTTTTCGTGTTCTTTCTCTTACTCAGTCTCCCTCCTTCCCTCCCTTTCTCCCTCTCTCTCCCTCTCTCCCTCTTTCTCTCACTCTCACTCTCACTCTCTCTCTCTCTCTCTCTCTCTCTCTCTCTCTCTCTCTCTCTCTCTCTCTCTCTCTCTCTCTCTCTCTCTCTCTCTCTCTCTCTCTCGCTCTCTCTCTCTCGTTCTCTCTCTCTCGCTCTCTCGCTCTCTTTCGCTTTCTAAACATGACAAAGTAAACATAAAATCTCTCTGCCTCCCTCCTTCTCTCTCTTCTTTCCTCCCCCCTTTCTCCTTCTCTCCCTCGCTCTCGCCCTCCTTTCTCGTTATCCCTCCTTTTTCTTCCGCCCCCTTCTCCTTCCCAATCACGCAATGAGCCCTGCGAGTTGTCATAGCAGGGGTATGTCGCTGTGTTTCCCCAGCTGGCGCTTACCCCTACCCCCTTCTTCCCTTTCCCTTCCTCTCCGTCCCCTCCTCACCCTTCCTTGTTTACGTCGCCTCCCCAGTCCCCCCCCTCCCCTCTGTTGACCCTGTTTGTGCGGTTGGTCGTTACGTCCAGGTGCAGGCGACAGGGGGGGGGGGGGGGTGCGAGCGTCTGGCACAGATATTAAGGAGAGATCAGATACTTTTGTGTAGGTAGCTGGTCTTGTTACTGATATGTAATACATGTGTGTGTAATTCATCTCTCTCTCTCTCTCTCTCTCTCTCTCTCTCTCTCTCTCTCTCTCTCTCTCTCTCTCTCTCTCTCTCTCTCTCTCTCTCTCTCTCTCGCTCGCTCTCTCGCTCTCTCTCTCATTCTCATATATATATATATATATATATATATATATATATATATATATATATATATATATATATATATTGCTACACGTGGGTCTGTTTGCTTGTCTGTCTGTCTTACTTATCTACCCATATCTGGCTATCTGTCTGTCTTTCTGCTTTCCAACCTTGGTCTATCTATCCATCTACCCAACTATCTGCATGCATATATATGACTGTAGGTACACACACGCAAACGCACACGCACACGCACACGCACGTACACAGAGCTACAGGTAAGCGGATCCAAGTCGGAGTTGATGTCCATCCGCAGTCCGTCTGCTGTCCATCCGCAGTCCGTCTGCTGTCCGTCCGCTGTCCGTCCGCTGTCCGTCCGCTGTCCGTCCGCTGTCCGTTGCGACCGAGTAAAGGACATCCACTCAGATCAGGTATCCGATACGCTCCGTTTATCCGCATAGGCATGTAGGATTATGCATACTTGTGGATTTGGAGGAGAAGCATGCTAATTACGGGATGAAAGGACTTTGGGCGTGGGATTCATATTTGTTTGTACGAGTGTTGTGGGCGCCACGTGGGTGTGGGTGTGGGTAGTGATGATAGGGGTGGTTACAGGGGTGTGGGTTGTGATGATAGGGGTGGTTACAGGGGTGTGGGTTGTGATGATAGGGGTGGTGACAGGGGTGTGGGTAGTGATGATAGGGTTTTGTGGTGACGAGCATGTGGGTGGTTACAGGGTACGTTTGGTGGTGATAGGAGCGTGGGTTGTGATGACAGGATGGTGACAGAGCTCTATGGCGACGGGCTTGGGGTGGGTGGCGAAGAGAGGGCCGTGGGCGCTGCATGTGTGTGGGCGGTGATAGGCCGTGGGCGGTGGGGAAAGGGGTGAGGCGAGGGTAGTTACTTTCCCCGTTGTGGCGGACGGCGGCGGCGATACGGCCTGTTTACGAGCGGGGAGGAGGGAGGGGTGGGGGTGGGGGAGGGGTGGGGCAGATGAAACCTAGGTGGGGTTGGTTGGTTTGTCTGTGCGTGTTTGTGTGCGTATGCGTTTGCGTTTTTTCTGTATGTGTTAGTGAGGGTTTGTGTGCGTGTTCGTGCATGTGTTTGCTTTGCGTGCATTATATAGATACGTAAATAGTGAGAGAAAGTTTTTTTGAGTCGCGGTTGACATTCGTGTTGCAAGCTGATAGACCGAGAGCTGCAAGCTGATAGACAGAGAGCACCTTACAGCATGTCGAGGGGAATATGTGACCATAGACAGAACTGCTCTCACGGTAACCAACAAGAGGTCAGACAAAATGACGACCGTAGGCATCCCCGCTCATTCATGAAGTTAAACATAAAGTAAAATAGACGAGTTATGTTCAGCATAGCGCCCGGTGTGAGGTCACGTCCTAAAGGATAGATGTGTTCCTCAAAGATATAGTATGTGTTTATGCAGAGTGGGTGAGTGGGTGAGTGGATGAGTGGATGAGTGGGTGAGTGGGTGAGTGGGTGGGTGGGTGGGTGGGTGAGTGGGTGGGTGGGTGGGTGGATAAGTGCGTAAGTGGGTGAGTGAGTGGGTGAGTAGGTGAGTGAGTGAGTGAATAAGCGAGTGAGTGAGTGAATAAGCGAGTGAGTGAGTGAGTGAATAAGCGAGTGAGTGAGTGAGTGAATAAGCGAGTGAGTGAGTGAGTGAATAAGCGAGTGAGTGAGTGAGTGAATAAGCGAGTGAGTGAGTGAGTGAATAAGCGAGTGAGTGAGTGAGTGAATAAGCGAGTGAGTGAGTGAGTGAATAAGCGAGTGAGTGAGTGAGTGAATAAGCGAGTGAGTGAGATGAGGGGTGATGTTGCATTTCGATATCGCAGCGTATGCAGAAGTCGACAGCATCCTTAGAGGCTCCCGGAGCACCACCCGGATGAGCTGGGGATAAATAATGACCCAGGGGGACGCAAACACTGTTTACCCTTGGGTGGGGAGGAGGGGGAAGGGAGGAGAGAGAAGAGAGGAGGGAGGAGGGAGGAGGGAGGAGGGAGGAGGGGAAGGGAAAAGGGAAGGGCATGGAGGAGACGAAGAGAGAAGGGGAGGTAGGTGAGGGAGACGGAAGGAGAAGGGAAAGGAAAGGAGAAGGGAAAGGAAAGGAGAAGGGGAAGAAGGGGAAGAGATCGAGAAGAAGAATAGGAAGGGGTGGAAAACAGGTAGGAAGAGAAAAGTAGTAGTAGTAGTAGGAGGAGGAAGTGGAAGTGGAAGTGGAAGTGGAAGTGGAAGTGGAAGTGGAAGTGGAAGTGGAAGTGGAAGTAAGAGGAGGAGGAGGAGGAAGAGGAAGAGGAAGAGGAAGAGGAAGAGGAAGAGGAAGAGGAAGAAGAAGAGGAGGAGGAGGAAGAGGAAGAGGAAGAGGAGAAGAGGAAGAAGAAGAGGAGGAGGAGGAGGAAGAGGAAGAGGAAGAGGAAGAAGAGGAGGAGGAAGTGGAGGATTAGGAGGTGGGGCAAGAGTTGGTGTTTGGATTATGCTGTGGGTGCTGCCGAGGGCGGGGTGGGGGGAGGGCGAAGGTGGGGGGGTGCTTTCAGCCGTCGCTTTGGGTGCTTGCGGTGGACTTTTGATCAAACACTTCGTTATCGACATTTGGCACATTACGATGGTGATAGTGTCAGCGGTTTTACTACTGAAAGATTGGTGGGTATCAGCTGACGCGTTGTGGGAATCAGGGATCCAGCTGACACGTAGCCGTAGTGGTGTAATACCAACGGACACAATATTGTAGTTAGTTACAGTGTCAGCGGATAAATTTAGACCCGGGGATCTGGTAGCCGTGATGAAACAAGTTGAGGGTTAGATAACACTGTGTATACTGCCTGAAATGTGTTCTCGATCTGGCAACACGGACCGCGGACTCTCCAGGTGTGGTAATATTGTGTCAAGTAGCGTACCGAGTCTGCTAACACTAAGGCAAACCAACACTGAGTTTTATAACATTGGGCATCAACTGGCACTGGTTCTGGCAACAGTGAGGTTAATAAACACACCTTGTTTGGCAACACAAGGACACAGTGTGTATGTACGTGTGCGTTGGCATGTGCATTTGTCTGTATTTGTGCCTGTATATGCATGTATGTGTGTTTGTTTGTACCTGTGTCTATGTTTGTATTTGTTCACCAACTTTTATATATTCATAAACAATTTCTTCATTTGGCAACCCGAAATTAGGTTCTTACTAAGATCAAGGTTGATGTTCATTTTTTTTTTTTTTTTTAACTTTAATTCAGTGGGTTGAAGGCGGCCTCATCAAACCGCAGTGGCACATTCCCGTTGGAGATATAAAAGTGAACTCTGCCGGGGCCCGCCTGTTCGAAAATTAATTTTACGGGAAGATGGGTTATGAGCGATGATGAGGGATGGCAGTGAGAGGGACCCCCCCCCCACCCCCCATTCTCCTCCGCTCCTTCATCCTCTCTCTCTCTCTCTCTCATCCACCTCATTCTCCCTCGTTCTTATCCCCATTATTCTCCTCCACTGCCCTTTCACCCTCCTCCTCCTCCTCCTCCTCTTCCTTCTTTTTTCTTTTCATCCTCCTCCGTCTTGTTCAGCTTCATCTCCAATAATTCGGCTGATCCATCTCCAACACCTCACCAATTCGGCTCCTCCATCTCCAACACCTCACCAACCCGGCTCCTCCATCTCCAACACCTCACCAATTCGGCTCCTCCATCTCCAACACCTCACCAATTCGGCTCCTCCATCTCCAACACCTCAACAACCCGGCTCCTTCATCTCCAACAACCCGGCTCCTCCATCTCCAACACCTCAACAACCCGGCTCCTTCATCTCCAACAATCCAACAACTAGGCTCCCCCATCTCCAACAATTCGGCTGATCCATCCCCCACAAACTCGGCTGCTCCATCTCCAACACCTCACCAACCCGGCTCCTCCATCTCCAACACCTCACCAACCCGGCTCCTCCATCTCCAACACCTCACCAACCCGGCTGCTCCATCTCCAACACCTCACCAACCCGGCTCCTCCATCTCCAACACCTCACCAACCCGGCTCCTCCATCTCCAACACCTCACCAACCCGGCTCCGCCATCTCCAACAACCCGGCTCCTCCATCTCCAACACTTCACCAACCCGGCTCCTCCATCTCCAACACCTCACCAACCCGGCTGCTCCATCTCCAACACCTCACCAACCCGGCTGCTCCATCTCCAACACCTCACCAACCCGGCTCCTCCATCTCCAACACCTCACCAACCCGGCTGCTCCATCTCCAACACCTCACCAACTCGGCTCCTCCATCTCCAACACCTCACCAACCCGGCTCCTCCATCTCCAACACCTCACCAACCCGGCTGCTCCATCTCCAACACCTCACCAACCCGGCTCCTCCATCTCCAACACCTCACCAACTCGGCTCCTCCATCTCCAACAACTTACCAACTCGGCTCCTCCATCTCCAACACCTCACCAACTCGGCTCCTCCATCTCCAACACCTCAACAACCCGGCTCCTCCATCTCCAACACCTCACCAACTCGGCTCCTCCATCTCCAACACCTCACCAACTCGGCTCCTCCATCTCCAACACCTCACCAACTCGGCTCCTCCATCTCCAACACCTCAACAACCCGGCTCCGCCATCTCCAACAACCCGGCTCCTCCATCTCCAACAACCCGGCTCCTCCATCTGCAACACCTCACCAACCCGGCTCCTCCATCTCCAACAACCCGGCTCCTCCATCTCCAACACCTCACCAACCCGGCTCCGCCATCTCCAACAACCCGGCTCCTCCATCTCCAACACCTCACCAACCCGGCTCCTCCATCTCCAACAACCCGGCTCCTCCATCTCCAACACCTCACCAACCCGGCTCCGCCATCTCCAACAACCCGGCTCCTCCATCTCCAACACCTCACCAACTCCAACAGTAACTCACAACTCCTCCCTTCCTGCCCACTCACCGGTCAATAGTAAAAAGCAGCGTTGTTGTTGTTGTTTTTGTTGCAAAGACATCCACGGTTTTGTTATTAACAGATTGTAAAAACAAAAAACAAAAAAAAAAGAGATTATTGATACCGAATTAGAGATAACATTTGATAAGATCTTTTTTTTTTTTTTTTTTAGAGGCTGTCAATGGGTCGTGAGCGAGTTGAATGGGCGAGTGAGTCTTTAAAGATGATGATGATGAATGAGGTGAATTTATACTCTAGGTGATGAGTACGTTTTTTTTTTTTATAGATTGTAAGAAGCAGGTTAGTGATGAGGGTGATGACAAGCTTTTTTTTTCTTAGTTCTTGAAGGATGGTGTGTTGATAAAGTGATGTTCATGTTATCAAAGCGTATTGTAGTCATAGAATAGTTTTATGTAGGTTTATATATAATACACATAACGAGTGTTTGTTTTTGGTGTGTGTGTGTGTATGTATGTGTATGTGTATGTGTATGTGTATGTGTATGTGTATGTGTATGTGTATGTGTGTGTGTGTGTGTGTGTGTGTGTGTGTGTGTGTGTGTGTGTGTGTGTGTGTGTGTGTGTGTGTGTGTGTGTGTGTGTGTGTGTGGATACTGGTCGTCTGCATGATTGCATGATGTACCCCGGCTGCTGCTGGCTAGGTGTTGCAATGCTGTCCTTGTGCTGGCAATAGTGAGCGTATGTGTGCGGGGGGAGGGGAAACAGAGGGCAAAGAGGGGAGAAAAGGGGGATGAGAGAAACAGGAAATGCAGAATAGAGAAAATAAAGGATAATACAGATATCCACGTGTCTTAGAGGGAAAGGGAACGGAAGAGAGCAACGTGCAAGACGGCGTAAAGTAGAGGAATAGAGGGAGCACAAGATAAGGAAACGAAGGCAGCGGCAGGAGGGAAGAAGTGACAGGCGAGCGGGATGGGAAACCAAGATGGAAGCCTGCTGGTATTTCCAGCAAGGAATCGTAATTTAATACTACGAGAATAGACGAAATGATTAGAAAGGTCATGAGAGAGGCAAGGGGAAACAGAGGAAAAGAAGAGGGAAAGGTAAGTAGAGAGAAAGGAGGGTAGGCGAGGGTACGTATTATCGATCAGGACGCGCGTGTGTGAGTGTGTGAGCGGCTGGGTTGTGCCGCCTGCACTCGCCGACAACAGGCAACCCTGCTGGTCATCTTGAGTCGCTCCTGACGCCACGGCGAGAAGGCCTGGAGGTTGCTGAAACTTCATCCCAACTCCAAGTGTCCCTTCGCAGCCGGCGGCGTGTGCCATCGTAGCTGTTACGACCCCGAAGTCGCGTGTAAAAGCGTCGCCAGGAGTGGACTAGCTGGCGACCGTGTCCCGGCGCGCACACTCCCCCCGCCGTCCCACAGTACCACGCTCACCGCCACCAGTTGGGACCTACCGTCACCTCTGCTGTTTGCTCGGGATATATATCCTTCGCTGGTGCGTTTCCGTCTCGTCCGACGTGACGAATTCATCGTCGGCGAGGCGTTTGTGCTGCCTTCGGCCGAGGAGGCGTGCGAGGCCTCCCGAGCCCGTGCGAGTGCGAGTTGCAAGGAAACGGTATACGCTGACAGCAGAAGCAGCAGCAGCCTCTGAAAGCGGGCCTGGACGTACGTCAGGTCCCGCCGTGGGTGTAGGGCAGTGAATACCCCTTATATGTGCCTTGTGGCTGACGCAGCGCCCATGTGTCGGCTCCCGTGGGCCAAGGGCCAGCATTGAGAGCAAGTGAGAGTGCGGCGGCGACCGAGCCCCGAGTGAGGAGGTGCGAACCGCCATCGGCCACTTTGTGAATGAACCCGTGATCCCAGATGGCCACAGAAGGCGTAACGGAGCGTATGGAGGCCGCCTCTGGGACGAGGTCGAGTGTGACAGTGTGTAAGAACCCCGAGAGGCTGCTAGGGATGCTTGCATTCATCCTCCGAGCGGGGAAAAGTGGCAAGGCGAGGGCAGCCGTGGCCGAGTGAGCGGCGCCGGGAGAGCAGGAGGGAGCTAGCGAGGGAAACAGCGGCTCGCGGGCGGCGGGCGGGCGGGCGGGCGGGCGGGCGTACTGCATGACCTAAGACGTGGGTTGAAAGTGGAGATGTGTCGATGGTGACGGCGGTGCCGATGTCACGTCCGTCCGGCATCCTCTGTGGCCAGTTTTATTCATTGGCCATTGCGTTATGGCGAAGGCCAATAAACGGCGAGTGTTGCGTCATAGCCCGGGAGATGAGTGACGGGCGGCCAGGCAGGAGGAGCGACGAGGTTTCCCACGCTCCCCCGAAGCCTTCCACCGTCGGCACATCTGTGGCGGCCGCGGAGACAACACCTGCGCAGAACAGGTGTTGGAGGCGAGGACTCGACCCACATACACATCGGCACAGGCACGGTGGTATAGTGAAGATGGTGACGCCGTGATGGCACAGGCAAGAAAGGACGGAGAAAGTGAGATTGCATACTTTTAAGAGTGTGTTTACGAGTGTGAGAGTGCGGTGCCGTGTGGTAGGTGTGGCGGGACGGTGTGTGATTGATACCAAATAGGGGCGCGTTACCATGAGAACATCCCATGAGCGGTGGGAAAGGAGTGCCAGGGCGATCTGTTTGGGATTTTTGGGGATTTAACGATGAAGTGAGGTGGTGGTGGGGTGGGGGAGGTGGAGGGGAAGGGGGAGGGGAAGCAGATAAGTGGGGGTGGGGTGTAAGTGTTCCCGAAATGAGGGCTTGGGAAGTCAAGTGGTGCTAGCTAAGCGGGTTATGGCGAAACAAGAGAGATCGCGGTGAATTTGTTACGAAAGATAATGACGATAATGGCTGTAATAAGGGAAAAGGATAAGCAGGATTCAGAGGGAAGCAGGTTTACTTTTGCAGTGCCAGGCATTATGCGCGGAACGAGGACCGGCGAATCCTAGGGAACTTCACTTTAGAATCTCAACGAGAGACATTAAACTCCCCATCTCACTCCAGCAACTTCCCCAGTCTTCCCCCTCTCCCTCCCTGCCTCCCTCCCTACCCTTCCTCCCTCCCCTTCCTTCCCTTCCTTCC
>NC_061834.1:6959611-6963501 GCF_019202785.1 Penaeus chinensis | reverse complement strand
TCCCCCCTCTTTTCCTCCCCTCTCCACTCCTTCTCCTCCTCCTCCTCCTTCTTCCCCTCTCCACTCCCTTCCTCCTCCTCCTCCTTCCTCCTCCCCTCCTCCTCCTTTCTCCCTTCTCCCCCTCTCTCTCTCTCTCTCTCTCTCTCTCTCATCTCTCCTCTCTCCTTCCTCAATCTCTCTCTCATCTCCCTCTCTCTCTCTCTCTCTTCCTTTCTCCCTTCTCCTCTTTTCTCTCTTCCCCCTCTTCATCTTCCTTTCTCCCTTTTGCCCCTCCTCCTCCTCCTTTCTCCCTCCTCTCCTCCTACTTTCTCCCTTCTCCCCCATGCTCCTCCTCCTTTCTCTCTTCTCCCCCCATTGCTCCTCCCTCTTTCTCCTTCTCCCCTCTCCTCCTCCTTTCCTCCCTTCTCCCCCATTCTCTTCTCCTCCTTCTCCCCTCCCCCTTCCTCCTCCTCCTTCTCTCCTTCTCCCCTCCTCCTCCTCCTCCTTTCATTCCCCTTTCTCCCTCCTCCTCCTCCTCCTTCTCCTCCTCCTTTCTCCCTCCTCCTCCTCCTCCTACTACTCCTCCTACTACTACTACTACTACTACTACTACTACTACTACTACTACTACTACACTACTACTTTCTCCCTCCTCCTCCCTCCTCCTTTCTCCATCTCCTACTCTTTTCTCCTTTCTTCATCTCCTCCTCCTTTCTCCCCCTCCTTTCTCCATCTCCTCCTCCTTTCTCCTTTCCCCCCCTCCTCCCCCACGCTCCCCCTCTTTTCTCCCTCCTCCCCCACGCTCCCCCTCCTTTCTCCCTCCTCCCCCTCCTTTCTCCCTCCTCCCCCTCCTTTCTCCCTCCTCCCCCTCCTTTCTCCCTCCTCCCCCACGCTCCTCCTCCTTTCTCCCTCCTTTCTCCCTCCTCCCCCACACTCCTCCCAGCCACACGGCTGTGATGAATCGACTTTGTATTGCTATTAGACTAGCAAACGAGAGGAGTTCGATCCGTTTTCATTTATATCATTAAATTTCGATTGTTGTTATTTTTCATTTTTGTTATTAATTTTGTTATTATTTCATTCTTGTTACATTTTCTTTGTTGTCATTTTAGGTCAGAATAATCCGAATTCTTGTCGTGAATCACATTTTTTTTTTTTTTTTTTTTTACTAATTTGACGAATCATAAGTCATTTTGACAAGTCATTCGCTCACGTCAAACGCTTCAGTTGTCTTAACATTGAGCAAACTGAGTAGTTCATTTAACCTTAAACTTGACGGAAATGACTTGCTAGTTGACACCGTGTCGGAAATGTATGGCATGATTATATTTAACTAATTATATGTATGTTTTAATAAAATGTAATGGGGTTTTTATCGTGCACACAAAGCGAGACATGTCGTGGAAAACCCCCGGTCAGAAGGAAAATAAATATAGATAAGGCATGTTTAATACGTGAGTGATGAATGATAAGAAATGAATGATAACGAATATTAAACGGAATAATTCGATGTAAAAGATATGTTTTAGAAAATAAACAAATAAAATTAGGGGATGGAAAGAGTAATGAATGAATAAGCACGAGAAGAGAGTGATCAATAAATACCGATTTATATAAACATTGGATAAATATGCCTGGGATTGTATAAACGCCATTATGGAAGAGGTTAGTGCGATGCGTTATATTGAAATCTCATTATTATTGATAATTTGAATGCACGTGAAAAAAGGTTTAGTGACGTCAGAGCAGTGTCAGTTGTTACTTACAAAAATGTGCGTATGCGGGCGCTGTGTGTGTCACTTACGGTGTCACGAGAGGCTAGCGGTGACTTTTTAAGCTAATGAGGAAGATATAGGCCTTGGATAATGACAAAGTGAAAGGAAGGTACGATATTTTAATATTTTCCTTTATATTTGAACGTATTGGCTTTGGGCCTAGAATGAACTAAGTGATAGTGAATGAAAGATAAGAAAAAGGAGGAAACATTAAAGTATTCTACTTTTAAGTATGCTCGGATGCCGAAGTTTTAAAGTGTTACGTTGTTGTTGAGTTCTTAAGCGCTGGTTGCTTATAGCAGCGAGGACCACAACTGTCAGCTGGGCTATAAATAGACGCACGTGCGGAACAATTCTCAGCATAAATGGGTTTGCGGTTGTCGGAGAGAGGTTATGGTTTATTGGGCGAGAGGGTATTACTGTTGTTGTTGTGATTATGGAGGTGAACATGTGAGTCTGTCTGAAGGACAGAGAGGGAGATAGATTGAGGAGAGGGAGAGAAGAAGAGGTGAAGGAGAGGGAGAGGGAGATGATGTATGTCTGTCTATGCATGTGTGTCTATAAACCAAGTGTTTATGTATGTTGCACAGGGTCTCACGTCCTTAATATGCGAGCAAGGCACATAGTGCTGCCATATAACACGGAGTTGCGTCCTGCCTGTCACAAGCTGCCAGGGCATAAATTTGCCACATTTTGCAATTCCTGCCACAGCGCGCGTCGGGCCTTAGTGCCTCTGCCCCCCCCCCCCCTCTGGTCCACCTGGAGTAAGGCAGGTGGATGTTTGCATGTAGATGTGTGAAAAGATATTTCCTTCATGTACGTGTATGTGTGTTTGTTTTTGTTCTATGGGGGTGGGGGGGTACGTTTTCCTTTATTTGGGAGAATTTTGTTATATATTTATGTAGTTGTTTGTATCTGTTTGCATACGTGTATCTCTTTATATAATGTCAGTGGTTTTACGATGCGTAATGATACGATCCAGGCTCTTGACCGCAGTGGGAGACCGATAAGCACCTGGGGTTGTGCGCCGCTTGCTTGAAAGGGCGGCGCAGGTGAACAAGGTAGGGGAAGGTAGGGGCAAGTAGGGGCAAGTAGGGGGAGGTAGGGGGAGGTAGGGGGTAACGAGAAGGCTGCCCAGGGTCGGAGTGCGGCGGTACAGGCGCTGAAGATCTTGATTGATTTGTGATGTTAAGGTAACATTATCTATGGATTACGTTTCCTCTCGCGCGTATTTTACCTCCGTGACTTCCGTCTGTCTGCTTTCCGTTCTCTCACTCCGTAACCCCACCCCACTCACTCTCACTCGCTTATTGACACTCTCTCTCTCTCTCGCTCTCTCTCTCTCTCGCTCTCTCTCTCTCTCTCTCTCTCTCTCTCTCTCTCTCTCTCTCTCTCTCTCTCTCTCTCTCTCTCTCTCTCTCTTCTCTCTCTCTCTTTCCCTCTTTCCCTCTCTCCCTCCCTCCCATCTCTCCCTCCCTCCCTTCTCTCCCATCCCTTTCCTCTCCTCATCTTCCTTCCCCTTCCCTCCCCTTCCCTCCCCTTCCCCAGTCCCCCTCCCCATCCCCCAAGCACATCATCGGAGAGCGAGGGAGTGCATATGAACTCGCCCTCCAGCCCTCTCTGATGCTCGGTCGCGGAGTGGCTCGCTCGGTGCGGTTTGCTCAGCGCGAGACACTCACTCCGCCGCGCGTCATGCCCTCGCCACGTCCGGTGTGCGTGTCTCCGCCGCCGCCGCCGCCTCCGCCGCCTCCGCCGCCTCCGCCGCCCCTTCGAGATCCTCCTGTCCTTTGTTGTTTGTTGTTGTTCTTGTTTTCTTCTTGTTCTTGTTTTCTTCTTGTTCTTGTACGTGTTCTCCTACTTTTACTTCTTCTTCTTCTTCTTCTTCTTCTTTTTCTTCCTTTTGTACTTGTATTTCTTCTTGTTCTTGTACTTGTTGTTGTTGTTGTCATGCTTCTTCTTCTTGTACTTGTTGTTGTTGTTGTTCTTGTACTTGTTCTTCTTGATCCTCTTGCTCTTCTTTTTCTTCTGATCTGTCCCTTTCTTTCTTTTCTTCGTTGCCTTTTCTTGTGATCATCTTAGGTGGCTCTAGCCCGGTGTGCCTTCTCTCCTATCCACTTCTCTTCACTCACGCCTCTC
>NC_061834.1:6949611-6954611 GCF_019202785.1 Penaeus chinensis | reverse complement strand
TGCCCGTCCGTTATGGGAAGCTTGTTCGTGACTGACCTTTCTGGTTCATTGTCTTTCGTATCTTCCTTTATCAGCCTTCTTCTCGTGTTTATATTTATCAGTCTTGTCATTTTTGTTCTCGTTTTATGTAGTTGTTATTTTGACGATATTCGTTTTACTTCCTGCCTATTGTTCGTGCTTTCTGCCGTGTCATTTACCCGCTTTAGATCATTCCTCTCTTCCCTATCCCTTCTTTCTCTGCGGGTTATTATTTCCTTTTTTTTTCTGTGTCTCCTCATTTTTCTGGTCTTCCTATACCCCTTTTTTTATTTGTTGGTTATCAGTTATGGTCTAACTTTTTTTTTTTTTTTTTTTTACTCCCCTCTTCTTCATCGTGTAGCTTATTTCTTCTCTTCCTTTCTCTTCTTGTATCCTCGTTCTCATACCTCCCCTTCCATGTTGGTTATCGCTTATTCCTTCTCCTCTCTTTTGTTTTACTTTCCTTCTCGACCTCTCACGACCTTCGTCCCATTTCCTTTGTTCATTTAGGAAGATGTTCATGATGTTCTGGCGGGATGTCCGTGGCGTTCTCTCCTCTCGTGGTGAAGATTTTGTAAATTGTATTATCTGTTTATTTATGTTTTGATTTTTAAAAATATATGTGGGGCGTTTTGATCTTTTTTTTTGTTTGTTTGTTTTTGTTTTATGATATTTTGTTTCTCTTCTAATTCACACACAAAAAAAGAGATAATGGATGAAGTAGAAAGGGAGAATAATTGCAGAGACGGAGGATTAGAGAGGGGGAGGAAGAGGAGAAGGTAAGGAGAGGAGAAGGAGAGGAGGAAGGAATAGAACGAGAGAGGGAGGGAGAGGAGGAGGAAGGAATAGAAGGAGAGAGGGAGGGAGAGGAGGAGGAAGGAATAGAAGGAGAGAGGGGGGGAGAGGAGAGGAGAGAGGAGAGAGGGGAGAGGGGAGAGGGGAGGGTATTCTGAGGTCGCCCTTCAAGTGTGACGCATCACTTACGCTTCCCTGTGACTTGGAGCTAACGCGAGCGAGTGTGACATCACTCGTGGCGCCGAGTTGCTGCTTAATGGCTGCGTATGGGGAGGGGGAGGGGAAGGGGGAATGGGGAAGTGGCAGGGGCTGGAGGAGGGGGGTAATGAGGAGGAATAGGGAGAGGAGAGGACCAAGAGGAGGAGGGTGGTAAGAGTGGGCGGGGGTAGGGTGGAAACGAGGAGGGATGGGAGAGAGGGGAGGAGAGGGGATGGTAATGAGAAGAGGTAGGAGGGGGAGGAGGGGAGAGGGGGACTGTAAACGAAGCGTCGCTTTCCTTAAAACGATTTGCATGACCGTCTGCATGGGGCTGGCATCATCACTGAAGGTCGTTTTGTTGTGCTGTGGGCGCGTGTGTGGGTGGGCGTCTGTGTGTATATATGGGTATGCGTGTGTGTTTATGTGCGTGTATACACGTGGTTACATGCGTTTCTGTGTATGTGTGTGTGTGTGTGTGTTTTTATGTATGTGTTTGTGTGTGTGTGTGTGTGTTTTTATGTATGTGTTTGTGTGTCTATATGTGCGTGTCTGTGTGTCGCCCGTGCTTATGTGCATATGTATTTGCAAGTGTGTCTCTGCCTGTGTCTGTCTGTCTGTACAGTAAGCCCGCACTACTTATCAAGCGCCCGTTTTCCTCATAAGCGTTTGACGTCACTATATAACTCCTCATTTACCAGCGGCGCCTCGAGACACGGCGCTAGGAGAAAAGCAAGTAAAAGGGAAGGAAATGAAATGTAAGAGGGGGAGAGGGAGAGGGTGGTGGTGATTATGGTGATGGTGGTGGTGGTGATGGTGATGGTGATTGATGATTATGATGGTGATGGTGATTGAGGATGGTGGTGGTGGTTATGGTGATGACAATAATGATGATTGATAGTGATGATAGTGTTGATAGTAGTAGTGACAATAGTGAAGATTAGTGAAGACGCTTATGATCGAGGAAGAGGGGAGGCAAACGAAAGAAAAAAAATCATTCTATGGAAAAAAAGAAGAGAAAAAAGAGGAAAAAGAGCAGAAGACGTTGAAAAAAAAAGAATTCGACGCAAGGGAAGCCATAGAGAAGGGGGAACAGAGACCACGATGCCAGTTGTAAAAGTACAGGCGTCTGGCGTTAATTTTATTGCGGTCGTAATGCCATTTGGGCGAGAAAACGCGGCCGTTTCGATCGGCGTCAACATCTTTTTTGCCTTTGCTGGTCGCGGCCTCTTCACCTCTCTCGTTTTATCTATTATTTTTTTATTCATTTGTTTTTAACTTTTATTTATTTATATACATATATTTCTTACTTTTTTATATATAAGGAAAAGTATATATAGCGGTGGTGTATATAAAAAATGTACAGTGGACAACGAACATATACAGTTTTTCTGTATAATGTGTAACGATTTATAATGTATAATGTATTAGTGAGATATACATAATGTATGATATGCAGCGATGATGTATACCTGTAATGATATGATAAATAGCCAAGTTATGAAATACGATTTTACTGAGATTTTGTAGTAGTCTCGGTTGATTTAATTTTAGGTTATTATCTTTCGTATTTTCGTTTTTTGTACTTCATTGGAGATCTTATGTTGATTGAGAGGGAATGTATAAGGGATTGTAACATTACTATATAAGAGTCAAAAGGTGTGTGCGTCGGGGTGGGGGGGGGGGGTTAGGTTCAAGGACCTTTTGTGAACGATGGCAAGATTTGCGGTTAAGGGCATCAGGGTGTCATATGACCAGGGTAGGTGGATGAGGGTGTCAGAAAGTGCCAAAAGGGATGCTGAAGGTGCCAGATGAAGCGAGTAGGATGGCCGGTCGACTCGCTAGGATCACTTCGAAATTATTATATATATATTTTTTTTTTCTTTTCTTTTCTTTTTTCTTTTTATAACGCGATTAATAAGTACGTACAATAGGCCTTAAATATATATATTTTTTAGGTTTATGTCTCGTCTTCTATTCCCGTAATCTCAGCCCTACGTAGCGTATTGTGTTCCGAGGATGTAATGAGTTAATTATACGTCTCCCACTGTACGGAGTTGTTCAAATAATCCAGGTGTTGCTCGTGTGAGAGAGGGAGGAGGAGACATTCCTTCAAGAATGATGGTATAAAATGAAAAGAAAATTTAATGAAGGAAAGAAGAGGAGGGGGGAGAAATGAGGAGTGAGTGATGAGATTGGAGGAAATTTAGATGGTGAATAGAGTAGTTGTAAATGAGAAAATAATAATAATAATAATAAGAAGAAGAAGAGACCGGAAAAAAATGAGTGTAGATCTTTCTTTAAACATGATCCTGAAATGTTTGACGTTTCTTTTTTCTATCTTCCTTTCTTTCCTTCTTTCCTTCTCACTCAGTTTCTTGACTTTATTGTCGAGAAGAAAATCTTAATGATGACCTTCCATAACCCAGAATAACTATACAAAACAACAACAACAAGAACAACAACCACAACATAACAACAAAAGCTACATTTGCACCCGTTTCTGGAGGACACTAATACTTTTTATTTATTTATTTATTTATTTATTTGTTTGTTTTATTCTTCATTGTTTTAGTGCTGCAACAAGGGAGGCGCGGGATCGAGTTACCGGCGGTAATCTCGGCGTCGCGGGAAGCAAGGTCGGACTTCGTTACGAAAGCCGTGACTCGCCGGCGGGGGGGGGGGAGGGGGGGAAGGGGTAGGGGAAGGGGAAGGGGAAGGGGAAGGGGTCAATTGGAGGGGGAAGGGGAAGGGGAAGGGGAAGGGGAAGGGGAAGGGGAAGGGGTCGATTGGAGGGGGATGGGAGGAGATGGAGGAGGGGGGGAAAGGGGTGGGATGGGGGAGGGGGGAAGGAGGAGGGGGAAGGGATGGGGAAAATAGTGAGGATGAGCGGAGGTGGAGGGGAAGAGAAGGGGGGAGGGGTGGGGGCGTTAGGTAGAGGAAGGAGATGGTGGTGGGGGTGTCGGGAGGGGCATGGGGGATGAGGGATGGGGTGCTAGGTGAAGGGGGAAGGGAGGATGGTAGCTTCGTTAATCTTTATCCTGTTCGTTGCTCGCACGCTGTCTCAGTGCCTTCTCTCTCTCTCTCTCTCTCTCTCTCTCTCTCTCTCTCTCTCTCTCTCTCTCTCTCTCTCTCTCTCTCTCTCTCTCTCTCTCTCTCTCTCTCTCTCCTCCTCTTTTTTCTATCCTCCCCACCTCTCCTATTTCCCTTCCATCCTACTTTTCTTTCCCCCCCCCCCCCCCACGCCCTCACCTCTCACTTTCCTCCTCTTTATCTGTGTCTCTATCGCCTCGTTTTTGTCTAAGTTCCTGTTTTCCATTTCACTTTCTCACTTTCTCTTCTCTCACTGTTCTGCCAAGAAAGACATGTAGGGAAGTAAGCAAACAAGCAGTTGAGCAAACAAATAAGGAGAGAGAGAGAGAGAGAGAGAGAGAGAGAGAGAGAGAGAGAGAGAGAGAGAGAGAGAGAGAGAGAGAGAGAGAGAAATGGAAGGTAGAGAGCATTTGTGTGTGTGTGTGTGCGTGCGTGTATTTGTTAATTTGTGTGTGTGCGTGTGTGCGTGCGTGTGCGCGCGCGCGCATGTATACGCGTATAAGTGGCTCATTATCCTCTGAGTCTGCTGCCATCGCCACAGATTCTACGCCCGCCCGCACAGGAGAGCGTAGAAGCCGCGGCACTGGTCACGGCGAATGGCTCCAAGGGCGAGGGAGGAATGAGTGTCGGGAATTTTCGTCGTCGGAATGCGGCGTCTCCTTGCGATTATCCCGGCGGCTTATTCCACGAGAGAGAGAGGGCCGTTTGGGGGCATATCGAGACACGCTCATTTATGCATTTTATTGTTTATGTGTCATTTTACTCCCGGTGTTTTTTTTGTTTTTTTTACATCATTTCTTTTTTATTCATTTTTTTCTTCGTACTCTTTTTGTTTTGATCATTCTTGTTTTCCCTCCATCTCATATCGTTCAGATCCGGCGTCGTAGCGTAGACAAGAG
>NC_061834.1:6937111-6942111 GCF_019202785.1 Penaeus chinensis | reverse complement strand
TTGAGATGAGCCCGGTTGCCCGATTCGTGTGATGTCAAGCCTGTTTACAAATGCAGGAATCGGACTCGCTGAGCCAGATGCATCGGCCCAAAGCGAGACGCCGCGACGGAAACGCCCATTCACGACGCCGACGACGAGCTCCGTTGGCATCGCTCGAAGGCGTCGCGCGGGGGACGGAAGCGCGATCACTGAGCGTCCATCGCGAGAAGAAGAGGACAGAGGCTGAAGACAGAGATGAGATAAGCGAAAGCGAGCGTAAGGCGTGATGCACCCGGCCAGCCTCTACGAGTACCGAGCGATGCTGAGGATGGCCGGCCCTGACTGCGCGTGCATCCTGCATCCCGTGTCTCGGCTCCTGGCGCGGTGCAAGTACGGTACGCACGCTGTGCACCTGTTCCTGGCTGCTGCCGCTCTTCTGATGTTTTCCACTCTGCAATTTTCCTCTTCCAATGTTTGATTTTTTTTATGACAGCAATTTTAGATGCGAGACTTCTCCACACTCACCATCTCTTACATCCCAGTCGCACATCGCGGTCGGTTGGAAGGCGACGCGGAGGTCGGACGTCCTGGCTGGTTGCCCTTCTCACACCTGCCTCACGTCCGGCCGCCCGCGAGCTCCTTCCGCTCCTGCATTCCGCCCTCGCGCTCTCGGCTGCTCCTTTCGCTGCCTCCGCCGGCTGGAGGCGGGGGCGGTAGGCTCCGGGCTGGTCGGGAGGGTTTCGGTTGTTCGATGATTTGTCGGTTCGTCGGTTCGGTGTTTCCATTTACTTTTCAAGTTAGTATGATTTTCGTTATTTTATTGGTTCCTTATTTCTGTTAACTTTGGTTAGCTGTTTCTGTTAGATTTGATTTTTTGTGATGCGTTGTTGCGTTGTCTGGAGTAAAGGTAAGCCACCGTTTATCTCGTTTCTCATTGTTTTTCGTTATTGGTTATGTTTATTCAGTGTTTTTTTTTTTTTTTTTTTTCTTTGGCCTTTTGTCTTTACTGATTTTGGTGCCTTTTTAGATTGGTCCTTTCACCTCCCTTTCCTCTTAGTCCCTCCCCTCCTACTCCCTTCCCTCCCCACCCCTCCCTTCACCCACCGCCCCTCACCCCTCTACCCTCCTCCCCCCAAATGCAAATCACCGCGATAATGAGCCAAACGTAATATGTACGATTAGATCACTCATTTTTTGCGGGAAACCGGTATCATTAAAAAAAAAATGTCGCTGTGATTGTTAATAGCGCTGGACGAGTTCATGTTGGCCGACAATGCAGTGCAACATTGCAGTGAGCCAAGGTTGTGTTCATGGGCGTGGCAGGTGGGCGGCTAGGAGGATGTGGGGAAGGATGAGTGCATGTGAATGTGTAAGTGTAAAAGTGCGTGTGCGTGCAAGAGAGAGAGAAAAAAAGAGGAGGAGGAGAAAGATTTGTATGTGCCTATATATCTGTCCGTGTGCGTGGCTGTATCCCGTGCACGCTCGTGTTTATGCGAGAGGGAAAGGTTAGCGGGGGAGGCCGCGAGTTGCGACGTACGCACGCGTGTGTGCGCGTCAGCGCGGGCCCCTCCAGGCAGCCAAGACACGCACGCCGCCTTAAACAAACACCTGAGACTCGTGAGGCGGCCACGCTTTTCTCGCTGTTTGTTTTAGCGGCTTAACACGTTATCGCGGTTTGTCTTGAGCGAAGCACGAGGGCGAGTCTCCGCGTATCTGCGTCGGCGCCGGGCTTGCCTGAGGGCGCTCAGTGTGTCGGGCGCCTCGCAAGCCTCTGCCTGCATTTCCGCCAGATGTCGACGGCAGGTTCTGGCTCCCTTTTCGGAGGAGAGCGATTGGGAGTGCGACGGCGTGCGTGCTCCCGTGCTGCTGCTTCTGCTGCTGCATCCTGTTGTTTCTGTTTCTCCTTTACTCTTCGTTTGAGCTGCTTACTCCACCTCTGCTGCGTCTGTTTCCCTTTAAAATTCGTTTCGGCTTTTCCCTTCTGCTAATCCTGCTTCTTCCTTCTGTTACTCCTACGCCGCCTTCTCCTCCATTCCGCGGTGATCACTGCTCACGCATTGGCTGAATGGGGAACGGCCGCATACCCACTCATCGAAGTGCAATTTGGCCTTCTGTGTCGAGCGTGTGCGTGCTCGTCTCGTCTCCTCTTTTTATCTCCTCCTTCGCTAGGTCTCCGTCGGCTCTTCGAAACAAAAAGGGCAAAGATGAGAAAGTATAAAAAGAAAATTAGGCAGTGCAGCCACGCGACAACGCCCCTAGCACTCCGGCGGCGTTTGTGTTATAGGAATGACTTGATGACATTACAGTGTCGAAAACGCTCCAAAGGTTGCCGCAAGTCAGTCAGTCAGTGTAGCCACATCTTCCGCACGGCAGTCGAGGCTTGCAGTGTTGCCACGCACCCTGGTTCTCCCTCTCCCTCACTTGACCGTTGACGAGGGTCGTAACCCCGATTTCTCGCTAGCTAATAAGAGATGTGTTTATTGTTGTGGTAACAGTGGCGGTGCAAAGTATTTGGCGTTTATCCTGAAGTGATTTCTATGAAGGTCGTCAAGTGTGTGTTTTTATTTTCATTAATCTTTTTTTGTTATGGTTATATTCTTCTCTTTTGGAGTGTCCGTGGTGGTTGTAAATGCGGGTGCAAATGGGCTGCTTTTGAGGGCGTATGGAGGAAGGGATTCGCTTGAGGATGTCGCGTTGCTCCTCTAGGATTGTTTTTTTTTTGTGTGAATTTCTCACCCTTCCTCCCCTTGCCTGCATGCCTCCTCTCCTCCCTCACTCTTCTCTCCATTGTCCAGCCCCCTTCTCTGTTCTCACTCCTCTCCCCTTCTCCCTTTTCCCTCCTTTCTTTCCTCATTCCTCCCACTCTCTCACTCTTTCCCTTCTCTCTTTTCTCCCTCCTGTCTTCACCCCCCCCCCCCTCTTCCCTCCCCACTTGCCAGTCCAAAGTAGGATTTCACGTAAAAAGAAACGAAATTGTCTCGGTCATTGTTATTGCCTTCTTCTCTTATTCTTATTCTGTTATATCTTCCTTTATTTCTTGTATCCTCACTCTTCTCCCTAACATATTTGCTCTCTCTCTCTCTCTCTCTCTCTCTCTCTCTCTCTCTCTCTCTCTCTCTCTCTCTCTCTCTCTCTCTCTCTCTCTCTCTCTCTCTCTCTCTCTCTCTCTCTCTCTCTCCCTCCCTCCCTCCCTCCCTCCCTCCCTCCCTCCCTCCCTCTCTCTCTCTCTCTCTCTCTCTCCCTCTCTCTCTCTCCCTCTCTCTCCCTCTCTCTCCCTCTCTGCCTCTCTGCCTCTTTCCCTCTCTCTTTTTGCTTGTTATTTTTGTATCCTTTTTCTCCTTCCTCCACACTTGTTCTCGCACTTGCGCGAAGGGGGGGGGGGGGGGGGCATTCCCATGGCACTGAATAAACAAAACTAAACACTTGATCAGTCAATCTATCAGTCACCCCCCCCCCTCCCTCGGTAGTCAGCCTTCCTTCGGTCTCCTCTTCTCTCGCTCCCTTCCCTGTTTTTTCTCGTGCCCTCTCTTTCTTCCTCTTTCCTTCTTTTTATTTCCTCCATTCTTCCCTTTCTTCCTCTTTCCTTCTTTTTATTTCCTCCGTTCTTCCCTTTCTTCTCCCTTCCCTCTCCCTCCCGTTCCTCCGTTCTCCCCGCTTTACTCTGCTTTCCTTTCTTCATTTCTCCCTCCTTCCGCTTCTAACATCCTCATCCCTCTTCCTCCTCCTCCTCCTCCTCCTCCTCCTCCTCCTCCTCCCCTCTTCCATCTATCCCTCCTTCCCTCCCTCTTTTCCTCCCCTCTTTCCACTCCTCCTCCTCCCCCTCCCCTCCTCCTTTTCCTCATCCCCTCCTCCTCCTCCCCTCCTCCTTTTCCTCACCCCCTCCTCCTCCTCACCCCCTCCTTTTCCTCACCCCTCCTCCTCCTCCTTTTCCTTACCCCCTCCTCCTCCTCACCCCCTCCTTTTCCTCACCCCTCCTCCTCCTCCTCCTCCTCCTTCCCCTCCTCCTCCCCCCCTCCTCCTCCTCCCCCTTCTCCTCCTCCTCCTCCTCCTCCCCCTCCTCCTCCTCCTCCTCCTCCTCCTCCTCCTCCTCCTCCTCCTCCTCCTCCTCCTCCTCCTCCCCCTCTCCTCCTCCTCCTCCTCCTCCTCTCCTCCCATTTGTAAGTTTGGTGTAGGCGATCGCCCTGCGAGAAGTGGCGTCGGATGCTGCTGTTTCTTCTTCTTCGCCTCCGTCAAGCTCCTTGTTGTGCTCCGCGGCGGCTGAACGAGCGATTTATGGCCGCGTATTATCTCCCGCCAGCAGCTGTGTAGATTGGTCGGCGCCGCGACGTGTGAGGGTTTGTTTGTCTGTATGTGTACGCGTGTGTTTGAGTGTGGTGCACCCCCCCCCCCCCACCCGCCAATACAGCTTCTTCAATTTCTCCCCCTTCGTTGTGTCTCTTTTTCCCCCTCTCTTTTCGCCCTCTTACTGTTTCTTAATCTCTTCTCTCTTCTCTTTGCCCGGACTCCTCTTTGTCGTTTTCTTTGTCCTTCACATCTTCCTGTCCCAGTTTCTTATACTCTTCCTCTTCCTCTCTCTGCCCTCTTTTTCATTTGCGTCCCCTATTCACTTCCTCTTTCATATTTTCTTCCTCTTACCCCCCCCCCCCCCTCCCCGCCAGCACTTCAATGCGTGCCCGATACCCGGCTGTTGCGGCAGCTTGCAAGTGCGTGCAGCGGCTGACACCAACCCGCCCTCCTGACGAACACCGTCAGCGCTCCACACTTTAGCTATGTGGTGTTCGATTTTGTTGTTGCTGCTGTTGTCCCTTCGTATGTCCTTTGGCAGCCGTTAGATGGCGCTGCTCTCCCTTGGGGTTCGCGGTTCGTGGTTCGTAGTGTTCGTCCTCTGCTTCGGTGTTTCGGCTCGGGTAATGGCTTTCGTGCCATTTATGGACCATGGGGATTGCTGTGGCGTCACTGCCGCTCTCCTCCTCCTCCTCCTCCTCCTCTTCCTCTTCCTCTTCCTCTTCCTCTTTTTTCTC
>NC_061834.1:6917111-6927111 GCF_019202785.1 Penaeus chinensis | reverse complement strand
AGCAGCAGTCATCACCATCAGTCATCATCATCATCAGTCATCATCATCAGTCATCTTCATCAGTCAACATCATTAGTCATCATCATCAGTCAACATCATTAGTCATCATCATCAGTCATCATCAAGCATCATCATCAGTCATCATCATCAGTCATCATTATCAGTCATCATCATTAGTCATCATCATCATCAGTCAACAGTCATCATTGTCATCATCCTTAGTCATCATCAATCATCAGTCATTATCAGTCATCATCAATCATCAGTCATTATCAGTCATCATCAGTCATTATCAGTCATCATCAGTCATCATCATTATCAGTCATCATCATTATCAGTCTTCATCATCGTCATCATTAGTCATCATCAATCATCAGTCATTATCAGTCATCATCAATCATCAGTCATTATCAGTCATCATCAATCATCAGTCATTATCAGTCATCATCAGTCATCATCATTATCAGTCATCATCATTATCAGTCATCATCATTATCAGTCTTCATCATTGTCATCATTAGTCATCATCAATCATCAGTCATTATCAGTCATCATCAATCATCAGTCATTATCAGTCATCATCAATCATCAGTCATCATCAGTCATCAGTCATTATCAGTCATCATCAGTCATCATCATTATCAGTCTTCATCATCGTCATCATTAGTCATCATCATCAGTCATCATCATCAGCCATCATGTCATAATAGTAGGGATATATGATCCACCCTTGTCATTGCCGTTGGTCCTGAACACCCTGAAAAAAAGTTACATTCTTGAAGATAGATTTGCTGAGCTAAGTTTGCCTCATTGTGTCTGGATAAAAATGGCAAAGTGCATATGTATAGATGTTTTTCCTATGGCTATCTGGGGCCAGTCCTTGCATCACTCGTGCATTTACTTTAAAGAATGTTAAAAGAGAAGAAGAAACAAAGCCTTTCCATCTGTATCTGATACCAGGAGGAAGTCCATGGATTTTTTTATTTTTTAAATTTTTTTTCATAGAAGAAAGTCTGTTCAGATAAAACTGCTTTAGTCATGTTGTTTGGACTGCAAATAGGGCCTCATTTACAGTAAGAGAACTGTTGTATGTATATTCATTGGTTGATCATGAAGTGAACCCTTTCACAGTTGGTTCATGGGCATGCGTTCAATGTGCCTTTGTAAAGGCACGCAGTGTGAAAATAGATTTTGACATGTGATTTCAGCATACATTCCTAAGATTTTATGATAGAATATTTCTATATTAGTGATGTAGGAGTTAGTTTATAGGAATGTTAAATTCATTTATATATTTGCTTCAGGTTATTCTTTTCAAGATGGCACACAGAATTTGTTGTATTTATGAAATTTATTATCATACAAAATTTGCATTGTTTTTAGGTATCGCTGTGAATGTTTCACTTGATATTTACATTTGGTACTTTAACTCCAAGAATTAAGTAATGAAATATAGTGGTGCAGCATCTCTACAATGATTATATAGTCTCTTAGCAACTTTAGACATAAACAGTCATTTAGCAAGCACGTTCTTCTATTTTCAGGCGTGAACAGCTGCAGTTGTTCAGTGTGTACAGTTGTTGGAATTCTCTAGTAAACCAAACGAGAAAAGATGCGCGGGACCAGGCGGCCATGGCTGATGTCTACCTCAACAACATCATTCCACGATTTACACAAGTGCAGGACGACTTGCAGAGAATCTACAAAAGGGTATGTATTTAGTTATTGATATCTTATTTATTTATAAGAATAGATTATATATAAGTTACATTTACACCCTTCAAGACAGCCTTATTTTAAACCTCTTTTTTTTTTCTTATTTTCTTTTTTTCTTGCACACAGTGTCGAGAGATTGGTTACGAGAGCCATGAAGAGCTGCTTAAGGTACTGCATGAGTTGCACACCACCATGCGGACCTACCACACTTACCAGACGGAGTTCAAGAATGCTGAGACCAAGCTGAGGAACTTCGAAGCCCAGAGGACCAAGCTGGAACAGGCCATCCCTAAGGAAAAGCTGGAAAAGAGCAAGAAGTTCCGTATGATCGAGAAGGAGATTCAGAAGGTAAGATGTTGCTCTGTGTACATTTTTATTGAATGTTAGTTATATATGTATATATAGTTATGTATATAGTTATATACATGTGTGTATATATATATATATATATATATATATATATATATATATATATAAATATATATATATATATATATGATATATATATATATATATATATATATATATATATATATATATATATATATGATATATATATATATATATATATATATATATATATATATATATATATATATACATATATATTTATATATATATATATAATTTTTGTTTTTTTTAATTAAAATTTCTATGCCTTGCTGAACAGTTTTATGTATTGTTTTTGTCATAGTTCAAAATGCTTTGGTGATCATATTTCCCCCATTTTTTAGTTTCTTTGATTTGATTGATTCTTAGAATTGCCTTTTTTCTCCCCTAAAAACTGCTTTCATGCATTAGCAAATCCGTTAACCCTGTAGAAAAGTAGAATGCCCTTCCAATGTAAGAAGTAAAATCTTAATGTCTGTTTAATTGCCCTTTCAGAGAAGCAACAAATACATGGACGCTAAGCTGAAGGCACTGAAAGCCCGCAACGAGTACATCCTTTCTATGGACTCCGCTAATGCTGCCATCCATAAGTACTTTGTAGAGGACTTGTCAGATATTGTTGATGTGAGTGTTTAGAAATCTTTTTATTCCTTGATAGTTTTTTTAATGATGGTTCTTTACTGGGGTGATAATGCTGAATGATATGATTTATTTATTTGTTTCTTCAGTGATGGTTCTTTGCCAGCTTAATTAATTCTTTGTGTGGATGCTTATTAACTTTCTCATCCCTTCCAAGGCTTAGTTTTAACGCTATTTTTCTTTTCCAGTGTATGGACTTTGGATTTCACAGTAGCATAGCCCGTGCTCTCCTCACACATGTGTCCGGACAAGAATGTGTCAGGAGGAGCTTGCAGAGTGGTATTGACGAGTTGAACAAGACTATCAACAACCTTGATTCTCGCCTAGACAAGCAGAGATTCCTAGAACAGAACAATGCGGCCTTCATGCTCCCTAAGAAGTTCGAGTTCCAAGGCCATAAAGGAGATGAGGTGAGCGAGACAAATAGTTAAACCCTCATAGTCTTTTCTTCATCTATTCTGCTTCTTTCTTTTTGTTTAGATTTCCTGTAGTTGTAGGAGATTTTTTATAATGTATGGTAAATAGGGAAATGATCCTTACCTTTCCTCTCCCCAAATCGATGGCAGGCACTTACATGGTGCTCTTTCCAGACTCATGAGGATGCCACTGTGAAACAGGTGAACCAGGTGGTAGTTAATCGGCAAGTACAAGAGGAGATGGAAAAACGGTATGCGCACCTAGTCTCGAGACTGACGAGCCTCAAAACAGAATCGGAAGAAACATGGAAGACCATTGAAACTGCTGAAAAGACGCTGATGGAGATGATCAACCAAAGGGACTATGACTGTGCGCACTACTTCATTGACGAACCTCGTGCAGATAACAAGCAACCTGAGTCTATGCTGATTAAAATGAAAGCAGACAGACAAGAAACAGAAGATTTCTACTTAGGGGTAAGCAATATGATTTACACTGGACTTGTGTGTCCTATATGTATATATAGTAAGTTTAGATTATCACTATGTGGATTTAAAAGGGATGTATATTTATTACAAAAGGGATGTATGTTTATAATCTGATTTCCAGAAATTCCGTGAGTATGTCTTAGGAGGTAACCTGATAACCCGACTACAAGCACGTTATGAATTAATGCGCAAGGCTTTAGGAGACGAAACTCATACAACTTCTTCACCCACTCCAACAAGGTAAATAGGAACTAAAACTTTTATGATGTCAGCTAATCACACAGCTTATTTTCTTTGGATATGACATTGCTTGCAAGAAGTTCCTGAATTATTCAATTAAATGTAAATAGAGAATAAAATCAAAAAGCATTGTCAACAGGAACCTCGTGAACAAACCACGCCGAAGGCGAATTGGGCGCAACCCGCTGATGGGCCAACCCAAGCTGTTTGGTGGATCATTAGAGGAGTACCTGGAAGCAACAAGTCAGGATATTCCATTAATAATGAAGTCTTGTATCAGAGTCATCAATCTCTATGGTAAGTGTTCACAAGAGCAACTTATACAGCACTATGGATTGTTTATTTTTCTGATTGGAGGTCAGAGTTATTTTGTGATATCATTTAAAACTCGTGTCAAACATACTTCATTACAGTTTTATGGACCAGATTGATATTAATAAAAACAAATACAAGAAATATGTACCCAATTGCAGTATGTAACATACACTGATAATTATGCTCTTATATTGCAGGGTTGCACCACCAAGGAATCTTCCGAGTGTCAGGGTCGCAGCTGGAAATCAACAACTTCCGTGAGTCATTTGAGAGGATGGAAGACCCGCTGGCAGATGTTACCGATGCGTCTGACATCAACAGCGTTGCTGGTGTCCTCAAGTTGTACTTGCGGGAGCTCAGAGAACCACTCTTCCCCACCTGTCTTCTTTGACCAGTTCATGGAGATTGCTCGTGAGTAGTTAGGTTGCTATTAGCTTATTTATGTGGTATTGTTTTGTTTTGGTTGTCAATTCTGAAAAAGACCAGTATATATTGACTGCTTGATTATCCTCTGGCTTTGTTTACAGAGTTAGAGAAGAAGCATGACTTTGTTGTCAAGATGAGAGATGTTGTGACCAGTCTTCCTCGGCCAGTCTTCATTGTCATGCGCTACCTCTTTGCATTCCTTAATCAGTAAGTGGATGGACTTTGCACAGATGAAAAGAATAGCTGATGAAATAAGAGTTTTGGAAATGGCTTCATTTCATTAATTTTTAATTTTTATTGCAACCTTCAATTGATACATATATACATACAGTATGTATATATATATATATATATATATATATATATATATATATTCATATATATATTCATATATATATACATACACATACACATACACATACACATACACATACACATACACATACACATACACATACACATACATACACATACATACACATACATACACATACATACACATACATATACATACATACACATACATACACATACATACACATACATACACATACATATACATACATATACACACATACATATACACACATACACATACATACATACATACATACATACATACATACATACATACATACATACATACATACATACATACATACATACATACATACATACATACTTACATACATACACAGGTATATATATATAGATAGATAGATAGATATATGTACATACAGTAAATAAGTCAGCAATGTATTAATCTTGAAGCACTTTTCAAGAAGTTAGCTAAAAACATTAGTATGTCTAGCATTGTTCATATTTTGTTTTCCCATTTCCCTTTCAGCTTGTCAGAATTCAGTGATGAGAATATGATGGATCCCTATAACTTGGCTATATGTTTTGGACCCACGCTGGTGCCAATACCTGAAGACAAGGACCAGGTAAATAGATAGTTTAAAAATTGATTCATCTTAGAACTTGATTGCAGGTATAAATGTAGTCTTGACTGAGAGAGAATAATTGGCTCTCAATCATAAACTCTCTGTCTCTTAAAATTGACTGAATTGTGATTAATTTTTTAACCCTTTAAAAAACTTCTTTTTATATAGCAGGAAATGAGACTAATGAACTTCATCAAACTTCTGAAAGTTCAGGCATTAATCAACAATGTGGTCGTTCCAGGTGCAGTACCAAAACTTAGTCAACGAACTGATCAAGAACATCATCATCTTCAGTGAGGACATCTTCCCTGGTGATGGGGGCCACACGTACGAGAAGTTCATCTCGCGGGACTCAATAGACCTAGATGCTGACATGGGTGACGCGCCCTCAGAAGCTCACGATGACGTAGACTCAGAACAAGGACAGTCTGAAGATGGTAAGTGTTGCAGTAGGGAAACAGGTCAGTCTGTCTGTCTATCCAGTGTGATGAGGATGATGGACAGTGATCAACTTGAAGTCTTGTGACAAATGTTTTGATGTAGCTTTTTTGATTTCCCTCACTTTCTTTTTTTTTTTCTCTTTTTTTTGAGAAAGAGAGAGACTGACTGACAGAGAGAGAGAGAAACTGACAGACTGAGAGAGAGAAAAAGAGACTGACAGAGAGAGAGACTGAGACTGACAGAGAGAGAGAGAACTGAGAGATGACAGAGAGAGAGAGAAACTGAGACTGACAGAGAGAGAGAGACTGAGACTGACAGAGAGAGAGAGACTGAGACTGACAGAGAGAGAGAGACTGAGACTGACAGAGAGAGAGAGACTGAGACTGGCAGAGAGAGAGACTGAGACTGACAGAGAGAGAGAGAGACTGAGACTGACAGAGAGAGAGAGAGACTGAGACTGACAGAGAGAGAGAGAGAGAGAGAGAGAGAGAGAGAGAGAGAGAGATAGAGAGAGAGAGAGAGAGAGAGAGAGAGAGAGAGAGAGAGAGAGAGATAGAGATAGAGATAGAGATAGAGATAGAGATAGAGATAGAGATAGAGATAGAGATAGAGATAGAGATAGAGATAGAGAGAGAGAGAGAGAGAGAGAGAGAGAGAGAGAGAGAGAGAGAGAGAGATAGAGATAGAGATAGAGATAGAGATAGAGATAGAGATAGAGATAGAGATAGAGATAGAGATAGAGATAGAGATAGAGATAGAGAGATAGAGATAGAGATAGAGAGAGAGAGCTGAGACTGACTGACTGGCTGACTGAATGACTTGACTGACTGACGACTGACTGCTGACTGACTGACTGACTGACAGGACTGACTGACTGACTGACTGACTGACTGACCTGACTGAATGACTGACTGACTGGACTGACTGACTGATGCTGGACTGACTGACCTGAATGGACTGACTGACGATCTGAAGGAGAGAAAGAGAGACTTACTGACTGACTGACTGACTGACTGACTGACTGACTTACTGACTTTAACCTTTGTGTTTGGTGTCTTTTGAAGTTAGGTAGCTTGGCCATGGTTAGTCTCACTGCGCTTGCTCTTTCCTTTTTGTATGCGGTTTCTTTCCATGAGCTTTTTGGTTTATCAGTGTGCCATTTAAATTTTTTACACCAAAAGTTTTTAATTCCACTTAAAATAGCAAAGAAAATGTAAATTAAATCCTATCAGAATAATTGCAGAAGAGCTATTATTTTTTATGATTATTTATTTATCTTTTAAAGCATGCATTTCAAAGTCTTTTGTCTATAAATCAGTCTAAAATTGAAACCACATCTATTTAACTTAATTATTTGCATTTATAGTAAACCTGTAAGCACAACACCAGTTTTCAACAGAAGCACCAATTATCCTGTTAAAATTAAAGAAGCTTTTTCTAATGGTATTCCTTCAATACTGTATTGATAGTCATCTCTTTTTTAATATATCAGTTTGTCCAGGAGTCGAATTCAGAAAAAATAAGAACTACATTAATAGGATTGTATGATTATGCTACAGTGCTTTAGGGTTGTGTGTGTTTGATGTTCTTTTGGACATACACCATAATAATACATAGTAATAATAATAATAATAATTAAAGGACTTCTTTTTAACAAAAAAGTATATTTATAGTGTTTTAGTTCTGATTAATACTGTTATGCAGCTAATTACAGACAGATCAATCTAACAGTATCTTTATAATTATGTTTAGTAGTGTAGAATAATAATAATAATTAGTTATCAGTGATATAGTTTACCTGTTGGTGTAAAGATTTAAGCTTAGTGTTATGTCAAAATGAATGTCACCCTTTTGCAGCAGTATTTTTGTAGAATTGCAATCAAGATTTGTATTCTTGTATTGCATCTCTGATTCCCAATACTTTTGTTACCCTGAAATACCCAAATGATGCCCACACTTCAAGATTACTGTTGTGGCTTTTTGTTTTCTACCTTTTTTTTCTCTAAGTCACATTGCTTAAAAAAAGAATGCCACTGTTTTTTGAATGAGTAAATGCACCCTTTCTTTTAAATGTATTTTTTTATCATTATTAATTCATAACCACTGAAGCTCTCTCTTTTTAAAACACCTTGTGTTTGTTTGCATGTTCCTTTATTGTATCCATGATTTATCCTTACAGATTCTGTATTTAGAGACAAAGACATTCAACTTCAGATATTTGGAAGTAAGTTTTTTTGTGTGTGAATTTTTATTTAGACTATTATTACCCACACTGCCAGCATTGTAATATATAGATTTTGACATTTATTTTAGTGATATTCCTATATGGAATAGATAAATTGTTTGTCCTTCAGGTGCTAGTTTTAATTTCTGTAGGAAATTTATGATGATAAAACCAAAAAAAAAGAAAAAGAAAAAAAGAATAAAAGAAAAAGAAAGTCATTTAATTGAGATGAGTACAGTAAATGTATAGAATTTTTTTTTGAATTTTCAGCTTTTGTTTTTCACACAAACTCATAAGTAGTTTTGTAATTTTCTTTTCTTGTTCCCTTTCTCCTGCAGAGAGCGAGATTTTAGAAGCTATAGCACAATTTGACTTCATAGCGAGGTCGGAGCGTGAACTGAGCTTCTGCAAGGGAGATGTGTTGATGCTCCACTCGCAGGTCTCTGGTGACTGGTGGAAAGGGTCATTTCAGGGTAAACACGGCCTTATCCCAGACAAGTACATTCTGCTGAAGATAAGGTCTGTATAGGGAATGTCCTTCACTTTTCATTAGAGTTATAAAGCATTATTATTATTTTTTTTTGTCCGGGGAGAAGATTTGACATACTTAGATATTGGAGATATAATTATTTAGTTGTAGTTTAGTTTCCTGCCGCCTCTACTGCAAAGAAAGATTCAGCACATTGCAAAAACCTTTATTCTAAAATGAACCCTACAGAGATGAAGATAAAGATCGTCTGAGTGAGAGAAGTGCTGCGGAGATGCTGCGAAGACGTGTTTCCTCATCCTCAGAGTCCATTCTTTCCTCCTCGACTCAGCAATCCTCGGAAGGAGTGATTAAACCAAGTGCGCAAAACGGAGCAGCGCAAGCACCACTCTCTCCATCTCCTGCATCAGCACAGAGTCAAGTAAGTGTAACTGCAGACAGACATTCCCATGTTTCTTGCTTCAGATACACACTTAAAAATGATTATGGTGATGAGAGCAGAACATGGAACACTATACTCATTTTGTGCGTGTTGAAAGTGTACATTTTTTTTTTTTTTTTTTTTGCTGGACTTAATGCTGGAAAATTACTTCATATTGGCTTCTTTATATACAAGACAAAAGTACACTGCTTAAGCTTGGAAATTATTAAGATTTATAAGCATGCTTGCATTATCATAGATTTTACCCACTTATCAAAAAAAAAAAAAAAAAAATACACGCAAACGGAAGAAAAAATGTTAAAAGTATAGTAGAATGGCAAGAACACATTGTAGTATGGTGTTTGAATGTGTATTGAAGAGGTATAAGCTTAGGCAAGTTCTGGTTCTTCTAGACTTTGTACCTTGATGAGGATTTTCATACACCTACCAAGCTTCACTCCTTGAGGAATGTCTCCTGTTTCTGTCCCACTTTTATTTGGTGTGAAAACTCTCCTTCTAACGGTGATTTGGCTGTGGTACATGCTGCCTCTCCTCCTGACGTCTCTGTCTGGTTGTTGGGCTTTACTTCCTTTGATTCTGTGTTCACTCTGTTTTCTTGATTGTTTTTTTTGTTGTTTTCTCTGGAAGCTGAATCTCTTCCCTCCTGGTGTTTTTTCTATTTTCACTTGTGTTTCTGCTGTGGCCAAATTTACTCACTATGGCTCTTTTGTTGGGCCCATAAATTTTGTATTTAAAAAAAAAAAATGTCTTTCTAAATTCTACTGTTCTAAATCCCTCATCTGTAACACTAAGCTCATTCATGAAACTTCCTTTGCCTGTTTTGTTTGTTTG
>NC_061834.1:6882111-6897111 GCF_019202785.1 Penaeus chinensis | reverse complement strand
AATCAACCTGAAAGAAGCCACCGGACCCATTGTCTTGCCTGAATGGACAACTGGAGTCCAGGTCCCACTGTGTGTGATGATAAAAAATGCTGCCCTGGTGTCTGAATGTCCTCTTTGTGTTTTTGTTTTTTTCCCTGTCGTCTTTCTCGCTGTCCAGATCATTTCCATCAAACCCCTTGTTGTCATTCTCTTATTGACTTATTTCCATTCTTAGACTACAAGCTTTAAATTGTACTATTTTACTTGCAGTGTTACAGAATAATAAAATATTTTGAAAGTATGTTGGCATTTTAATTCGAAGGGCCTCCTTATTATGTACTGTATTAATTAGTCAATAAAAATAAATGGGAATCAAATTGTCCTTTTTATTGTAATTGTAATTTTTAAGATAATGTTGACATGAGGGAAATTGAGGAAAAGGCCTTGAGTTGGTCGGGGAAAACATATTTAATTTTTAAATTTTAAATTTTTGCAGTATCATTTAAAGAACATGTGAAACAAGTTGAAAAGCGAAGGATAATTTAGATTAGAAGTCGGGCCTGAAAACATCACATGTTATTAACAATACAATGATTGAACTTGGAATGATGGTGTTGGTTAATCGATGACAGACAACTGTTACACCATGCAACAAAAAATCCAATAGTTCCCGGAGAACAGCATGTATTCAGGAAAGGTCCATGCCATTAAAACTGTAAATGTTCGAATTTGTGAATCACTTGTGATGCCAATCGTGTATTCTATAACAGGAAAGTGGGGTAATCTGAAGAGTAACCATCAAACTCTATAATGATAGTTGCGAGGAAGCCTGGCTGGCAAGCATATCCGAGAAGTGATGTCAGAGGAAGGCAAAATAATGATCTCGGGTATGTCTCAATCTGGCTCGCACGTCTGGACATGACCTTAAATATGCAGGTGGGATATTGAGCGAAAGGGGCACCATTTATAGTACTGGTGCTATTATATTTGTTAGCATTCTATTTTAAGGAATGGGCAGCATACAGGCGAGCCATCTACTCGGTAAACACGTATTTTTATCGACTATAATTGCCTTTACTGGTACCAGTCGTTTAAGCCCAGGTCTCGTCACTATAGTACAGTACTGCGTCGTTCGTGCTTTCTCAGATGCCGGGGGTTCACCACCACCCAGGCGGTCAGATCTAAATATATATTGAACAGACCTTTGTCAGATCAAGCTCTATACAAATAAGATCTTGTCAATGAGTACAGACTATTGTAAAGTGTTGGATTTTTTTTCATCCATTACTCGTATGTAAATATTCTGTGCCGGTCATCGTTGATCTACTGTTTTTGCTTTTGCCTTATTGTTTTAACTTCATGTTATTATCATTATTATTAATATAGATGAGGACGTGCTGAAATCAATCTCCTTTGCATTATTTGTTGAAGATGTAGGCAGTAACAAATAGGTGTGATTGTATTTCCGATCTCCACGTTAGGTAGAGATTTGTGTAGTACGGAAGGTGTATAAATGTCTATAGTTTTCACATTTCAAAATTGGACAATTCTCTTTGTCTTGGTAATCTACACTCTAATGTGAATGGGCCGATATTTTGCCTGGCAGTCAGCCACAGCAAATATTTACACCTTCAGAGTTATGTGCGCCTTTTACGCGCATACACTTGTCACCTCAACCCAGTTCCTGCGAGATGCTTACTCGGCCGTAATAAACCGATGACCGCCAGGGAGGTGATGAACCCCCGACATCTGAGAAAAGCACTAACGACGCAATCCTGCGCAAACAGTGCACACCCAAAGCAACGAGACGTACTTGCATAGATAGACCTTCGACAGATCAATGTTTGCCTCGGTCGTATAATCGTATAAACATCTCGTCGGAAATGGGTTAAGGTGACAAGTGTGCACGCTTAACGTACATATAGCTCTTAAAATGTTGATATTTGCGGTGGCTGGCTGCCAAGCAAAAGATCGGCCCATTCCCAATAGTGTAGGCTACCAAAGACACAGCATTGTGAAGATATAAAATAAATGTGAAAACTACACCGGTATATACATCGTCCTCAGTACTGAATGTCGCCTTAACACAATTTGGAATACAAACACATCTTCATGTTACTGAGATTAATTTTATGTCCCCATCTACCAGCATACATTTATATGGTAGATTACTGTAATTTATTTAGCACTGAAAAGCTTATCTTCTGATTGTGGAATAATAATCATCACTGGGGAGCTAAAACTGACGGAAGCGCACAGTCGCGTCCACCCTGCGTTTCCACCTACAAGGGTCTCTCATGTGAAGCCGCCATTCAGGGCCTTGGCCCATCTCTAGCTCCTCAACAGGTCTGATCAGTCTGCTCAAATAACGACTTCTAAGGTCATCTCATAGACGGGGTTGCCTCAGAGATAACCTGGTGGGCAGGATCGTCCATGTGGGATGCGACTTTGGTGCCTGTAAAGTCCAAGTTGGCTATCCTGGATTGTGTAAGTAACGGGTCCTATACCAGTCTCACGGTGTAACTATTGGTTGGATACGTGGTCCTGCCAAATGTACCCCAGGACATGTCACAAAAGACATAGGATAGAGTCCAGGTTTCACTACCAGAGTAAAATAGCAGTATCAGGGCCTTGAAGATGCATAACTTGGTCCTTCTGCACAGGTACAGGCATCTCCAAATACTCTTGTTAAGAGAGTTCATGACCCTGCTGTTAGGCCAATCCATTTACCGACTTCCTGGTCTGAAACCCCAGACTCATGAACTATATGAACTAAACCACCAAAGCATGTAAAGCTCTCAAGCATGTACCAACTAAACAGGTTCTCCTAGCAGGTCCCCAAAGTCCTCTAGCCTCAGAGCTTCGCTTCATTGCTAAACGTATCTAGAGCCGCCAACAGGATATCGAGACTCAGAATAGTATCATCGTCAGCAAAGTCAACGTCTGTAACTTAAAGATTGCCCAGTGTTACACCACTGACGTTGGGCAGTAGTTCTGCCCAGTAGCCAGTCCACTGAAGTGTCGAAAAGTGGTGCAAGAACACAGCCTTGCCTCACTCCTGAACTAACAGTGAAGTAGCTCGACAACAAGTCAGGGGGAATGATACCAGACTGTCAGATGGCAGCCAGGACATCATGCAAACCACTAGCCTTTAACAGATGGACGGGTCCAGAACAGGGATTTCAAATCCACCCACATCCAGCTTTACTACTGGTGGGTCAACTTGGTACAACTGAACAAAACGTTCTCATACCCCAATACAGTCTGAGATGATCTGGCCCATTACTGAGCAGATTGCAGTTATTTGTGAGGAGGCTTGGAATTCAGCTTTCTCAGAGCTTATTGGAAGAATGAAAGTCATTTAGTAAGAAATGGCCTTCGATCTCCTCTGCAAGATTCCTGATAAGCTATTGCTTGTCCCTTCTCAACAGTGACCGAGATCTGTGCACCAAGGAACAATGCACATCAGTCGAGCCCTGCGAGAAGCATCTGTGGCTTCCAATATCTCCTGTGAGAGATAAAATTCTGTCTTGCTCTTGAGCAGTTGGATTCCTGAGATACATCAAGTGTTCCACATTTGAAGGTATCCCACAGCAGTACAGAGTCGGTTAAGTTGTCAATTGCTGTAAAAGAACCAGATATAGCCTCAGCAAACCCCTGAGCACATTCCCCCTTCTTCAACCTGTCCATATGAAGTACTCTAGGGTGATCATTGGATCAATGGGGAGGATCCTCCAGCGAATGCTAACTAGGATGTGGCCGACCTTGGCCACATTACTCGCTTCACTGTACCATGTCCAACAATGTAGGTCTGATTACTGGTACCAAGAGCCATAATTCCTCAATTTCTGGGACATCTCATACTCAGTCAGGAACCGCATTGAAGTCGCCCAGAACAAGTCGAATACCTTGCTGAGGACATCTATCTGTCACAGATGGGCGTTTGGCATAAAACACCTCTTTCACATTAAGTTTACAAACATCAAAAGGAGTGTACACAGCAATAAGAGATCTGAAGCCAAACACAAGCGTCAGTCTCAGTGCCATTATATCGTTTGGAGTAAACCCTACTACTGAGAGGTGAAGCCTACTAGATATGGCTATGGCTACTCCCTGGAAACGGTGACCATTGCTGCGGCCAGACCCACACTGATCGTGCCGCTACCAGGTCTTCTAACCTCCGGGAGAGCTATCATGACACTTAGCTGCTTTAATTGACAGCAGTGGCAACCAATCATCCTGTCGCAAAGAGCGGATGTTCCAAACTCCCACCAATGGGTGAACGTCACCTTTATAATAGTTTTGCGCATTAACGTTTCCTGTCACCACAGCCAATTCTCACTGGTACTCCAATGCAGGTCCTGATCAGGACTTGCATACAGTGGTCAAGCCGCAATCAGCCGCCTGCTGGTAATACTTTCTACTACTGTCAGTCACGTCTGGCCATTCGCAGACTCCACCCGCATTAACCCCCATTCGGATGATTATTAGGTGTGGAAGAGCTGAATGGCCGAAGGGGCGCCGCATAACCCTAGCCGAGGGCTTATTTAGGGTGGAAGAGCCGAAGGACACAAATGGAAGGGCTGCACGTCCTGAACTGCTAGGGCAAAGGTACGAGCCACAGCTGCGGCCTCCGTATCTACGATGTTCAAGCAAAGGCCAATTATACTTCACTGTATATAATCTGGCAAGATGGTTTGCACTGCATTTGGGTCTGGTCTACAAACTCTGATCTTACCAGAATGTGGTGGAGGTTTGTTGTCCTTTATCTTAGAGCCAGCAGGCATGGAGGTTGGTGATCACCTGACGCTTTATTACCCTAATTACTGTACCGCCAGTAAATATGGTGACTGATGAGTTTCGTGGACTAAGGGTACTATGAAAAATGTTTCGCAATCACTCGATTCTGAAATTGGCACGGTGTATTAAAAAACAGACCGTGTAAGTATACGCGGCTATTGTTATTAACACCGAGAACCTGCATTAATATATGTGTAAATTACGCATTAATGGAGTTACTGAAAGAGCTGTTCCAAACTGACAGCCATATTATACAGACTCGCATTTGTATCCTCGTCAGAGATAGCATAAAAAGAAAAAGGAAAGGAGCACAATTAATTAAATTTGCTTTTGCTTCTTCGTGTGAGAGAGGCTGGTAAGATTGAAACTATTTTTTTTCCGTGTTTACATCTTTATTCAAATGGTACTCATCCCCACAAAAATAAAAATCTACTCCAAACAATGTTCATTATAATAATAACAATGAACTTTATTTAAAATCATAATATTTTACACGTGGAAGAACACAGAGCATCTCGAATAGCAGATTGGCGCCTGTAAGAGCGGTGGTTCCCTCGAAGTCATATGGAGGAGATACCTGAAAAAAACAAAAACAAATACAAAAAATCGTCAATCCAAAATTTTCAATTTGAAAATCGACAGTGGGTTTCTGTAAGTTCCTTGGGAGAGAAGAAAGAATAATAATAAAACAACATCAAAGGAAGGGTAACAGGAGACACAGCAAGAGCCTAAAAATGAATATAAATAGCACTTTAAGTCAGAACATGCCATTCAAGATAAGGTCAAGAAAACTGGGCAGCCCAAGTACCTCGACCAAGTCACAGCCCACGAGGTTCAGGCCACGGCACCCGCGGATGATCTCCAGCGCCTGGATGGGGGTCAGACCTCCGATTTCCGGGGTGCCTACGAGGGGGGGGGGGCGTTAGCAAAAGACCTGTTAACAAGTTTTATCCACTGTCATGCTATTACACAAACGCACATGTACACGCAGACACACACATTTGTGTGTGTTTATGAATAAATGAATAAATAAATAAATATATATGTGTGTGTGTGTGTTATTTGTGTGTATTATTTACATAATATACACAAACACATATATGTATATGTATATATATGTATACATATGTATATATATTTATATATGTATATATATGTATATATATGTATATATAGATGTATATATACATATATGTATATATATGTGTATGTATATATAAATGTATATATATGCATATATATGTGTGTATGTATGTATGTATGTATGTATATGTATGTATGTATGTATGTGTATGTATGTATGTATGTATGTATGTATGTATGTATGTATGTATGTATGTATGTATGTATGTATGTATGTATGTATGTATGTATGTGTATATATATAAATGAACACAAACAGTAACGTGTACATAAAGATGAAACGTAAAACAGCCACAAATTAGAAAAGAAACTATATCGCTATTGTTTATTTTCTTATTGTAAAGAATGCCGGACTCAACCCTTACCAGTGCCAGGACAGAAGCCAGGGTCAATAGCGTCGATGTCGAATGAGAGGTAAACGGGTCGATCGCCGATCATGGCTTTCACTTCTTTCATCAAAGGCTCCAGGGACTTGTGCCAACACTGGTGCGCTTGGACGATGCGGAAACCCTGACAACAAAGGTGACATGAGAATTTACGCTGGAGGAAGGAGCGGGGGTTGTGGCCGCCGGAGAACGCGTAAGATATTGTCAATGGGTCTGGGGTGACTGATACCACTGCGTAGCACTTGCTCAGGGTTTATTCAGTAGCGGTCAAACCTGTTAAATAATACATCGATTGTACAAATGCAAAAATATACAAAGCCACTAAATAACAACTCATGTTAGATTATATAATAAGAACTTCCTACAAATATTGGATACATACGCAATGTGGGAACAGTCAGAAATCAGAATAACGGTCTGATTCCCGAATGATGTGGGCGTCTCGACACTATGAACATACACAGGCTACAACGTCAAGTAACATTCTACTTCATATGTTATACATTAGTTAGGTCGCGATCGTGTTATCTCATAGCATTGATCATATGAAGAGCCGTCACCACTTCCTATGACACGACCCCTCACACAAACACGTTTCTTGACAGGTCAGCTCTTATGGCTGATACGGACCATGTGTTGACCCGGTGGTACTCGCCGACGCCTTCCCCGCGGTCGTGACATAGAAGATGAATTTATACCATACGGGCCTCTCCGTATTGTTACAGAATACATGATATACCAAATATACGATATACCAGCTGCTGATATGAAGTATGTGATATAACAGCGGCTACAGGGGTAGTTTGTTTGTTTGTGTCCGTTCGTGTGTCTGTCTGTCTGTCTGTATATTTGTCTGTTTGTCTGTCTGTCTATCTGTCTGTCTGTCTGTCTGTCTATTTGTCTGTCTGTCTGTCTGTCTGTCTGTCTGTCTGTCTGTCTCTCTAACTCTCTTTCTCGCTCTCTCAGTTGCTATTTCTCTATCTCTTTCTTTAACATATGTGAACTTCTCCTACCATTGTTCCTTGACATACACATGAGTTGATGTTTATCTCATAAATATTCTAACTACAAGTTCACCTGCCGTGACCACACCTTGCTTATCTGCCACGCATGCGCATCCACAGTGTAAGAGGAACCGCGTAGGCCTATCTGCACGGTAGCCTTCGGGTCGATGAGGTCCTCCTCGAGCGCTCTCCTGAAGGGCGTCCCGTGGGTGATCTTCGCCCCCAGCATCGAGTCACTGACGTCGTTGTGGGCGTCGACGTGGACGAGGCAGACGGTGCCGTAGCGGTCCTGCAGGAAATATTTTTGTGATTATTTTATTTATTCAGTTATTTGGTTGTTTTATTTTCACATTATTATTATAATTATTGTGTGTGTGTGTGTGTGTGTGTGTGTGTGTGTGTGTGTGTGTGTGTGTGTGTGTGTGTGTGTGTGTGTGTGTGTGTGTGTGTGTGTGTGCGTGTGTGTGCGTGTGTGTCTGTGTGTGTAAAATACGTTAAGGGAAAACGTAGTCGTTATTCTCTTATTGTCATTCATTTTCTTGTTCTTTTTATTGTTTTATTACTATCTTTATCATTGTCAATATTTATACCATTATTTTTGTTAATGTTATTTATTAAGTTTTAATATTGTCTTTCTTCCTTAATGTTGTTATTTTTACTATTATAATTTGGTTGTTATAACGTATTTTCATCATTATTATAATCAGTATTACCATTATTTTCTTTGTTACTTTTATTATTATTATGAAGATTTTCATTACTATTAACATCATTGTTATTAATATTATTATGATTAAATAGTTGAATTATTACCATTACTATAATAGTATGCACTAATAACCATACTCAAGTATCTCTACTTAAAAGTACAGTCATCTACACGTGAACAGAACAAAACCAATTTGCTGACCGAAACCCAAAGGATGACCACATGACCTCTTCAGAAATCGAGAGATATCACCTCAAAGCCAATCTAACTTTTTACCACAACCCTGGCTGTGTCACGAGCCGGTCAGGAGAACGACACTATTTTCTCCCCCTCCCCTTTTCCCTCCCCGCAAGGATGTCTTGCTTTCTCACCTCTCCAGCCTCACCCTCTGGAGTGAGGCTTCGAGCACCGTTTCGCACAGACACCAATCCTCACGCTTTTGTTTTTGGCAAGTTTATTGACACAGTCGATCACGTATCTTTCTTTCAGCTTAGTGTGTTAAATCATGCTGTATTTTCCTGATTACCTACCTGATTATATTAGGTCGTTAAACATCGCAGAGGGACTCCATGATCATTGTGTTCCTACCTTAATAAGTTAGTCACCATATCGTACAATATCGACATCACCAATAACCTACCTTAATGGCCTGCAGGATGGGGTAAGTGATGGTGTGGTCGCCGCCCATGGTGAGGGGAATGCAGCCATCCTTCACTAACTCGCTATAGTGACTCCGGATGTGTTTGCACGCCTCGGGCAAACTGCGGAGGGTACAGGTAGGTGTTAATGTGTGTCCAGGAGGCTCATATAACAGTGTACATTTATATACATGTACACGCACGCACGCACACGCACACACACACACACACACACACACACACACACACACACACACACACACACACACACACACACACACACACACACACACACACACACACACACACACAGATATATATATATATATATATATATATATATATATATATATATATAGATGTTTCATCATATTTGGTATTGTTGTTGGTATCATTATAACCATCTTCACCATAAACATATTTTTATCTTCACCTTTATCAACATCATTATTAGATAGAAAATACTTTTGTCGTTTACTATTATTATCACCTTTATTCCTATCACTAAGATCACTATCACATCTATAAATTATTATAACCATTATTCCTTCCTCCTCCTCCTGTACATTTCTCCCTCTTATCATTCTTTCTCCTTACACTCTTTGTTTTCTCATTCCTCCTCACCCTAATTTGCTTCTTCTGCTACGCACTATTCTTTCTTATCATCTTAATTTCTGTTTTACTTCTCCTTCTCGTACAACTAGTTCTCTTTGATCCTTCTCTTCTCTACTTCCTCCTCCTTCTTCTCTTTCTTCTTTCCCTCCTCCTCCTTCGTCTCCTCTCCCTCCGTTTTATTTTCCCCCTCCTCCTCCCTTCCTTCTCTTTTCCTCTCCCACGACCTCAGCGCCACCACTTACTTGTAAATATTCATAGGTACGTCCCCCACGTCGGCCACGTTGAGCGAGTCGAAGGGCATGGCGCCCGTGGCTTGGTTGTTCGGGCGAAGAAGAACGGACTCGGTGCGGATCTGCCGGGGCCCCATGCGCGTGCCGCTGCGGTTCGAGGCGCCCACGTCTAAGGGCACGCCCACTAGGCATGCGTCTAGGCCTGGGGGGATTTTGGTGGTTCCGGTTTAGTGTGTTTAGTTTAGTGTGTTGAGTTGTATGAGACGAGGGAGAGAGAAAAGGGGGACGAGGAAAGGAAAATACTTTACTAATTGCGACATCTATAGATCATAAATCATACAGACGAAATAAAATAACAACAGTGGCTAAGAACTTGAATGCATAGAGACAAATTAAGATGTTAATAATTCCAGGTAACTGTATGAAAAAAAGGGTGAATATGGAGATACCTAAAGATGCTAGTGAAAAACGTAAGACGGTCACCTTGCGTGTCGTCCTGCACCGGGAGCCGCATAAAGGAGGCGATCCCCCCGGCCCGCGTCATGTAATCCGGCGACAGAGGCTGATTGAACGCCTTTGCGCCTCCGTCTGCCGCGTGGGAGTTCGCCCTGCTCAGGCCCACGGGCTTCAAGGCGCCCGCAGTCGCTACACGGGCGGCCACGCTACCGACGGCCTTTCTGAGCATGGCTGGATGGGCTGCGGGATTTGGAGCAGAGATTAAGGTTTCGTGTGTGTGTGTGTGTGTGTGTGTGTGTGTGTGTGTGTGTGTGTGTGTGTGTGTGTGTGTGTGTGTGTGTGTGTGTGTGTGTGTGTGTGTGTGCATATATATATATATATATTTACATTTATTTATATATATATATGTATATGTATATGCATATATGTCTATAAGTATATGTATATGTATATTTAAACACACATTGTGTGTGTGTGTGTGTGTGTGTGTGTGTGTAATATGTGTTTGTGTGTGTGTGTACATATATGTGAAGAGATGCGGTTATTATTTGCCTTATCCTTTATTAAACTGTTTTGCCTGCATACGTGGCGGTTCGATATGGATTTGGTGGTCGAATTCAGATTCGAATCCAGGTTCAATCCTGAGCCTGGTTGTAGGGTAGTGGGTACTGGGGGCTTTCTCCCCATCCTAGTTTTGGGAATTTTGTTTTTGTTTTTGTTTTTTCTTTTATGAGGAATCTGTTCTTGGTTGTGCAGTGTACATGAACCATATTATATTTTTCCCAGACATGCAACAGAACCTACTTGTGCCAAGGGCCAGGCACGGAGGCTTCTTTAATCTTATATGAAGATAACTGACCATCCAAATCCACGTGGCCGCTTCAAGATTACCTCTCGGACATGAAATTAGTGGCCATTAGTGGAAAGGAGCATAGTGGCTGATTTTTATTTAAAAGTGCTTAAAAGTGACTTGAAAATGGTGAACATTTAGGGATTTTGGAACATTCATATATTTTATATATATATATATATATATATATATATATATATATGTTTACTTGTGATTCCTCAAAAATAGCAAATCCTATATGAAACTAAAAGATCTCGGTATTTACAATATACATATATACATATATATACATACACACACGAACGCACACACACACACACACACACACAAACACACACACACACACTATATATATATATATATATATTTTTTTTTTTTTATATATATTATATATATAATGTATACGTATATAAATATATATACATATATGTATATATATGTACATACATATACATATACACACATAAATGCATATATATATACATATACATATATATATATATATATATATATATATGCATATATATATATATATACATGTGTGTATATATATGTATATATATGCATATACATGTAGATAGATAGAAAGATAGGTAGATATACATATTTATACATATATAAATATATGTTTATTCCAATGCAAGACATTGGCCTCTCTCAATTCACTATTGAGAGGCCATTTGGCAATCTCACCCTTAGCTAATTGGATGCCCTTCCTAATCAACCGCGGCTCGACGCGCTTAACACCTGTGCCACAGCGGCGACTTCCCCTACGACAGCCGCGTTCGACTTTTCAAGGCGATATGTCATTTTCTCGGGTTCGAACCAGCAGTCAGAGGCATTTTTACGACTGCCGCGACGAGAAATTGAACTCGGGACCATGAGGGTCAGAGTCCAGTGCTTTAACCACTGGACTATCGCGGCAGTCACACACACACATATATGTAAGTGTGTGTGTATACATATGTATATATGTATATGTAACACAAACACAAACACAGTAACGTGTACACAAAGATGAAAAGGAAAAGAACGATTTATTTTAATTTCTTACTGTGGCTGTTTTCCTTTCCATATGTAATATGTAACACATACACATACACATACACATACACACACACACACGCACATATATATATATATATATTGTAGCCGCTGGTTTATTATGTACTTCATATTAGTGGCTGGTATATCATATATTTCTTTTGTATATCACATATTCTGTAACACTGCGATCGGTGAGGTTGTATGGTATACAATTCATCTTCTGTCTGACAACCGCCGAGGAGGCCTCGGCGGTTGTGCCCACCGGGTCAACACACGGTCCGTATCACCCATAAGAGCTGACCTGTCAAAATATGTTTGTGCGAGGGGGTCGTGATGTAGGAAGTGATGACGACTTTTCATGTGATCGATGCTGGGAGATAGTGAGGTCGCGATCTCACTCATGTACAACATGTTACTCGACATTGGTGCATATGTATGTTTAACGTTCGAGGGCAGTTCGAGGGGAACCTCTGTGCCGTCAAGACGCCCATGGCATTCTGGAATCAGACTACTAAGCTGATATTCTGACTGTTCCTGCAATGAGTATGAATCCAATATTTGTAGAAAGTTCTTTATCATATAATCTTACATGTTATTTAGTGGCCCCATGTGTTGTATGCATGCAATCTTATATTCGATGTATTAATTGACAGGTTTGACCGCTACTGAATAAACCTTGAGTGATTTCGGGCCTCTCCTCGACAGAAAGCCTTACAATATATATATAAATATATATATATATACCTATCTATCTACATATATATACTTATATATGTATATATGTATGTATATATATAATATATTCATACATCCATATACATATACACGAATTCTCATATATATATATATATACACACATACATATATTGTCGTCAGCCAGAGAAGAAATGTATGTAAAATAAGAAATTGTACATCATGTACGAGTCACTCGTCACGACTGACAAAATCGCGGGCAAAAGATATAAATCATAGAGCTTTGCGTCTGCAACTACGACAGCACCAAACCCTATTAATGAAAAGGTTTCAGTGTCTTTTGTTCTGCATGGATGTGTATATGTGTGTGTGTTTTCTTTTTATTTTTTATTTTCATCAGGCCCTATATGGTAAGGAAAAATACTGACAGTCTTAGCAACACATATAATGTGACTCGGCATCAGATAAGATTAACAAACAACCTTGAGATCTATCTCGGTCTTCGATGAAGCAGATTTATTTTTTGTCTTTTTTACTTGAATTACGATGAGTTGTTGTTGGATGTTATTTCTGTGCATCGATACAGTTATTATCTTTAGAAAAAACATAAGAACAAAAAAAACTTCAAGTTCATGATACATGCACATGGATTATCATGTATATGAGCATCTGTGTGCACACACACATGCACACGGACACACACGCACTGTGTGTGTGTTAGTAAGTGTGTGTGTGTGTATGTGTGTGTGTGTGTGTGTGTGTGTGTGTGTGTGTGTGTGTGTGTGTGTGTGTGTGTGTGTGTGTGTGTGTGTGTGTGTGTGTGTGTGTGTGTGTGTGTGTGTGTGTGTGTGTGTGTGTGTGTGTGTTTATATATATGTGTGTGTGTGTGTGTGATGTGTATGTGTGTGTGTGTGTGTGTGTGTGTGTGTGTGTGTGTGTGTGTGTGTGTGTGTGTGTGTGCGTGTATATATGCGTGGGTGCGTGTATATATGTGTGTGTCTGTGTGAGCGTGTGTGTCTGTGTGTGCGTGTGTGTGTGTGTGTGTCTGTGTGTGTGTGTGTGTGTGTGTGTGTGTGTGTGTGTGTGTGTGTGTGTGTGTGTGTGTGTGTGTGTGTGTATGTGTGTGTGTGTGTGTGTGTGTGTGTGAATATATATATATATATAAATATATATATATATATATATATATATATGAATGTGTGTGTGTGTGTGTAATGTGTAATTATAGACCTCTAAACGAGAAATGAACAGTAAAGCCTTTAATCAAGAGCCTTTAACAGGAAATAGGAAAGCCCAACAAAACTCAAAATCGAGCGGGTGAACAGAATGGACACTCACAGAGGCAGGAATGACGCTGTATGACTGTGGCTCCTTCTGTGACGAGAGATAACTGAGGAAGAAGTGCGTATCACGGAGCTCTGTTGGTCGACTGCGAGAGAGAAATATCGCGCTAGTGATCATGGCTCCCTTGCCCCCCCCCCCCTCCCTCCTCACCCTCTTAACTGATATGAATATACAGTTGCATGCTTTGACATAAATCGATTATAGAAATTTATACAATATACAAAGCCGCTAGATATCAACGTATATGTAGCGAACTGCCTTCACAGCTCATCCTCTCACAGCATTGATCATACAAAGAGTTGTATGTGGCACGACCCCTCGCGCAAACACGTTTGGAATAGGTCAGTTTTTATGGCAGATACGGACCTGTTGGTGCTCGCCGATGCCTTCTTATCCGTTGTGACACAGAGAATGAATGTATGCCATACAGGCCTTTTCGATGGCAGTGTTGCAGAGTATACGAAATAAGTGATATACCAGCCGCTGATATGAAATATATGATATACGAGATAAGTGATACACATACATATATACAATATGTATAAATGTATACAAATATATACATGTATATATATACATATACATGTATACATATATATACACGTATGTAAATGTGTAATGACCAAATATATTATAGTAAGGTATACTCCTAGCTCAAGGCCAGGTACCATCCGTACAGAGGAGCCCGAATTGAAATCTCCCGTGAGGCAGGAGAGGCTTAGGGACCACTGGTGAGAGTGAAAGTTAGGGGTCCCGATCACTCCTCTTGAAATGAGACAATAATATTAATTTGAAAGATTCTAACACTGCTGCTTTTATCCTTCTCTAGTGTCCCTCTACTGTGGAAATAGTAGCAATAGTAGTAGTAGTAGTGGTAGCACGAGCAATAGCAGTAGTAGTGGTAGCACGAGCGATAGCAGTAGTAGTGGTAGCACGAGCAATAGCAGTAGTAGTGGTAGCACGAGCGATAGCAGTAGTAGTGGTAGCACGAGCAATAGCAGTAGTAGTGGTAGCACGAGCGATAGCAGTAGTAGTGGTAGCACGAGCAATAGCAGTAGTAGTGATAGCACAATCAATAGCAGTAGTAGTGGTAGCACGAGCTATAG
>NC_061834.1:6869611-6874611 GCF_019202785.1 Penaeus chinensis | reverse complement strand
TATGCATATATATATGCATATATATATATGCATATATATATATATATGCATATATATATATATATATATATATATATATATATATATATATGCATATATATATATATATATATATATATATGCATATATATATGCATATATATATGCATATATATATATATATATATATATATATATATATATATATGCATATATATATATATATAGGTTGGCAACCAAAGTCAGGATGAATGACCTGTGTACTGTTATCCTCGGAACTACCATTAACCATCAAAATGGCTCTCCCGCCAGTTCCAGGTACTAATGTTACTGCTTTCTTTCTTTGTTGGATTTCTTGGCTATCAACTAAGCGGCATGTGGCCAAGGTTATTAAGTCAATGGATCCTATTTATTCTATCAATCTATATAAGGTCATAAAGTTTTGTCTTCCTTAGAAAAGCGATTACTTTATGTATTAGTTTTTCAATGTCTGATGATATATATATATTTTTTGTAAGTTGTAGGTTTTTAATTCGAAAATTTTTTTTATGTTTATTCTATTGCGGTTAAATATGTGGCAGGATATAAGGAGATGGGCTATTGTTTGCTGATTTGTGCAATGGGGGCACTGTGGTGGATATTTTTTTCTATATATGGTGTGAGGTGAGTGATTTTGGTGGCGTTTGTTCGAAGTCGCCCCAACACCACCTCTTCTCGTCTATTTTTTTCTGTGGACTGTGGCCCATGTTTCTCTTTGTTTTTATCTTGTTATTTATGTCTAGGTTGGTCCACTCACTTTGCCACAGATGTATTTTTGCTTTTATAAGAGACACAAAACACCTGAGATCTGTACGAACTATGGTAGTGTCCAGATCGCCAGTTGACCCGGCTAATTTGTCAGCCTGTTCATTACCATGGATACCAGAGTGACCTGGTACCCATATTAGCTTGATTAATTTGTTGGCACCGTGTAACTTACGAATGATATTACCCAGAAGTTCATTTTTAGTGGTTTCTAATGTTTTAATAGCTTTAAGTGAACTTAGTGAGTCTGAAAAAATAACTATTCTATCGTGGGTCCGTCCATAGTGCAAAATCAATAGCTTTGTCAATAGCAAAAAGTTCAGCAAGAAAGATCGATGTATGATTTGGCAGTCTGAACTTTAGTTCACATTCAGTCGACCATACACCAGCACCCACACACTTATCTGTCTTGGAGCCGTCGGTATATATATGAAAAAAATGAGATGTTTAATAAGGATCACTCTGAACCTCTGGCGTACCTCACCCTCCGGCGCCATGGCCTTGGCTGACGGAAGCCAGGCTTCCATAATAGAAAAATTGGGTGTTTCCCATGGCGCTATGTTTGACTTAACCAGGGTATCGATGGTAGAGAGATCGTGGAGTCTCGTGGCAAAGGGCCTAGTGCCTCCATTGCCATTAGGGTGGCTTGGGTCTCGAGCCACCTTTGCGGCATAGGTCAGTGCTAACTGGCCGCGTCTGAGTCGGAGGGGAGGTACTCCTTACTCCACCTCAAGACGCTCGATCCGAGTGCATTTTAGGGCTCCAACACACATTCTGCACAGCAGCCAAACCTTTCAAACTGGTTCTTGATGCCGAACCATACACGATTGACCCATAATCTACTTTAGACCTAATCAGGGCTTTGTATATCATTAGCAAAGACTGTCTATCAGCTCCCCATTTAGTACCAGAATAAATTTAGTGTTTTTTGACATTTATTCTTTAATTGACCAATGTGGTCTTTCCAATTGAGTCTACTATTACAAAGTAGACCAAGAAATTTAGCAGAATTTTGAATAGGTATTGGGTGGTTGTCTAGAGTTAGTCTGATATTCGGCTTCCTCCTATGTGAAGAAATTTTTATTTTACCCCAATACTCTTTCTAGTGGAAAACTTACCCCCACTGGTGGCCCCAGTTATGAATCATATCCAGTGCCAATTGGATGCGATTTGCTGAGAATTCTGCATTATTGCTGGAGTGCCATAATCGTCAGTGTACAGTGAGTATTTAAGATTCCGAGGAGGAGCTGGTAAGATGTCATTGATCATACACAGAAATAATGTTGGTGACAAGACACTTCCTTGTGGGACCCCGTTTGCCTGGACAAAAATGTCCGAAAAAGTGACATTGTCAGAAAACAATTTGACAGCAAACGTTCTGTCAGAAATGAAATTTTGAATAACACAAGGCAAGTTTCCACGTAATCCAAAAGCATAAAGTTTTCTGAGTAGGCCATATCGCCATGTCATGTCGTAGACTTTTTCTATATCTAAAAATACTGAAATCAAAAAATCTTTTTTGGCAATTGCCCCTTGAATATGACTGTCCAGCTTTACTAGCTGATCGAGAGTTTGGCGTCCCTTTCGGAAGCCGCAATGCTCGTCAACTAGCAAATTACTGGAATTATTAAAATGCAATAGCCTACTATTAACAATTCGTTCCATGACCTTGCGTAAGCAACTTGGGCGGTAGGAGATGGCAGATCTGGGATTACCCCCTCCTTTCAATATGGGAATGATGCGGGCGAAGTGCCATGAGTTTGGAAAAGTGTGGCTTTTCTAAATTTCATTGTACACTTCTAGCAACTCATCTATTGTAAGATCTTTATTATAATCAAAGTCATCTCCTGTGGCAAAGTTAATAGGTTGCAGCTCAGCCGCTTCCTTGATGGGCAGGAATGCGTGATGGTAGTTTGCTGAGCTGCTTGTATTGAGAGAACTGCCTGGCGAGTGCATTAGCAATGTCTCTAGGTGAATCCAAATTGTTACCCTCTTCAATGATGTTGTTAATTTTGAAAGATGTTTTTTTCTTATTGATTTTATTGATAGTGGACCAAACCTCTGATGTTTTTGTATTGCTAATAATTGTAGAGACAAAGTTTCGCCAGGAGTCTCTTTTTTGCTTGTCTAATTACTCTACGAGCCCTAGCTATTGCTTGTTTGTAATTGCAAAAGTTCTCATTTGTGATGGTATTTTTTGAAAAGCCTGTAAGCCTTATTACGTCGGCAGAGCCCCCCGGGGGCAATCTGGTTGTGGCAGACGTTCCTGAAGAGCAAAGAGCTCATCATAGATTATCACTTTATCAGGTGGACAATAAACTGAACATATAGCCAGATACGTGCCATTAATTTTTACTTTGCATGCGACAAACTCCAAAGTAGGATCAATAGTCACTTCTGTTAAAGGGAGGCTTGGTGAATGTACATGGCGACTCCGCCTCCACCCCTACCCTCACGATCCTTCCGATATAAATGGTAGTTCCTCAGCGATACGACCTCGTCAGAGACGAAGTTTGTATAATGAGTTTCTTGGAGAACTATAATATAGGACGAGGCCTAATAATTTAAGGTCATTTACTTTAGATCTAAGACTTCGACAGTTCCATTGTATAATGGTCGACGCGATGATTACGTTTTATGGGGTTTGGAAGTACCTTGTCCACCAGTTTTAATTTTCTTTTAATGGGAGGGAGGCGCCTCCTCTCCTTCGCTTCCCGGGGACCTCTCACGGGATGGTTTGGAGACAGAAGCATCCATGTCCTGCACCTCCTGGCGAGGGAGACGACTGACAGATTGTGACCTGCTTCTCTCTCGAGAAACCGATTGCGAGCCAGACGAAGTCCTCACAGGAGTAGCCCGGACGGGGAGGTGCGCTCCGGACTGTGATTCGGTATCAGCTTCCTTAAGATGTTTATGCTGGGTTGATGCAGCCATTTGATCGACTAATTTAGTCAACTGATAAACTTTAATATTTATTTTTTTAACGGTTTGTTTAAGTTCGGCAATTTCCTTATCCTTAGCTGCAAGCTGTTGACTGACATCACTTGTACTAGGTGTGTTATTAGTTACTGCTGCAGCGTAGGAAGTATCGGGTTTGTGTGTCAAACTTTCCACTTTTCTCTTAGCTTCATGTTTCCTCATATATGCTAATGTCTCAGTCTCCTTCTTCAGGATGCTGCACTCAGCAGATCCCGACTGGTGGGGACCTCCACAGTTAGCACATTTGAAAATCTGGCTAGTACATGTGATGGTGTCATGGGCTTCAGCACATTTACGGTAAACAAATTTATTTGAGTCTTTATCAATACATCTTGATGCGGTGTGTCCGAATTTTTGGCATCTATTACAATGCATTGGCTTTTGGACATAAGTTCTTACTTGAACACGTTCATAACCGACATTGACATACTCAGGGATTTTATTCAGGGATTTTTATCCATTTTTCGTTCGCACATTCCCATCCTTCTGGGTCATACAATGAACGTCCACTACGTCTTGGTCCTTCATGCTCTCGAGAATTTCACTTTCTTCCATCGTCCTCAAATCCCTGTGAAAGATTACTTCCTTACAGGTATTTGGGCCAATAAGAATAGATCATGAATTTGCATCAGCTTAAGTAAATCCTTAATCTGGGAGTTATATTGTACTTTAACAGGGAGGCTTCCATCTCGCAATTTTTTGACAAAATCAAAATCGCCGTCCACTTGACCATCAGGGACCTTTTTATTGATAAAGGGGTTCACGTTCAAAAGCGACTGATTTTCATTCACGCATTTTACATTTGCGAACCTTGCATTCTGGGTGGGGATTTTGAAAGTTGGTCGTCTCGTCTTGTCATTAGTGGGGGTTCCATTGTTCGTAGTTAGATTGGTCGTAGGAGGGTCATCAGTCACCCCTCCTCCTTGAAGAGGAGAAGGGGTAGCCGGGGTATCAATCATACTGGGTATCGGACCAGGTCCGACCCCTCTAATTAAAATCGTAGTCCTGAAGGGACAGAAAACTCTCAACTGTTGTTATCAACCTAATACTAATAGCTAAGAGAGTAATGCAGTTTTCTGTCCTCTACCCCCCCAGTGGAAGCCTGGTTGCGTTCTCCAGTACCACAGAGGGATCGAGTTATGTGTGGGACACTTCCTTACCGCCGAACTTGCCTAGGCGAAGGAAGGTAATTCAATGCCCACCCCCCAAGCGAATACGGGAGTTCACGAGGAACTCCG
>NC_061834.1:6829611-6864611 GCF_019202785.1 Penaeus chinensis | reverse complement strand
GGCACACGGTGTTTTGCCAAGAGCGGTAAGTTGCCCGCATTGCGATTTACCTTGCAAATATCGTGAAGATCGACATATGTGGTATTGTGGCAGATGGAAAAAAATAGGGAAAATTTTCCGCGCATGTCACACAAAAAGTACAGTAAAATAAGTGTGTGGAGTGGATACCTTGACGAAAAGTAAGACACTTTTCATCTATGGTGATAGGTTCGGATATCTAAAATAAGGGAGATACAGGACAGAGAAGACAGAAGATGGCCCCTTCATTTTCTAAGTCCCCTTCCATGTTTACCTTGCGAGGATCATAACAAATGTGACGCGTAACTCATTACTGCGATCAATCAAGTAGTCCATGTATTGCTACGCGCTTGTGAGAAGGCTTATTTTGTCATTACTAGCGTCTGTTTTCCCGAATTCATGTATGTAATGCATTATTCTAGTTTTATTATACTTCTTTTACGTCTTTTGGGAGTTATTTACGCTATTCTGAACAATAACCTTGTGCGCATGCGTGTGTTCACCGGGAGATTTGACAGGTCGTCCCGGCGGCCATTCAGTGAAAAACACCGGTGAGAAATGTTTCGTTTTAAGTGCTGCGTCGACTCCGTGTCATTTTTAAAGTCTTTTGGTGGATATACAGGACAAATGGACATTATTCTCAATCAAAGCCTGATATTTGAGCCCAACAAGTGCCCCAAATGCCGGAAAAAGTGATTAGAAACCAAGCAATTCTGACAGACGGAAGCGCAGAAAAGTTCGATCTCTCGCTTTATAAAGGTTTGTGGTTTAACCCTGGGGCTAGGCGTACATATCACCACGGGGGTCCAGGGGGCGAAGCCCCCTGGCTAGGCGCATTTAATACTACGGGGGTCCAGGGGGCAGAGCCCCCTGGCTAGGGAATATATAGATCGTAGTGTATAAATCCCACAGGGTTAGGTTAGGTTGGTTTATTGGTTAGGACGCATTATACGATTACCACAGGGGATCTGGATTATATGAAATCCCGTAGATTTTTTGCTTTGGTTCCCGTAGAGTTTTTCGAAAATTGGCGCGTCGGTCCGTAGACTTTCAAATGTGGCGGCAATGTCCGTAGAGTTTCATTTGCCGATTTTAAGCGTTTTTTGTGCTTGTTTTGCACATTTCTGTTCTCTATTTTGCTTATTTAAGCCTGTTTTACCCCGTAATTTCCCTGATCTACTTCATGCCCTCCCCTGCTATCGGGACTTATCAAATCACATCAAGATTGTCGGCTGGAGAATCCGACGGAGATTATCATCAGATTCGTTCTCATCACACGAGGACAAATCTGATGATATAAATATTGTAAGGGAAGACCCGATTGTCATATTCGGAAAATTAACCTAAAATAGCAAAGACAAAACGGCGTAAAAGTTGCGTTTTCTCGACCAGCGATTACAATGGCACGTTTCTGCAGGGGACACATCTCGAACCTTTTAAAGTAATTTTATTTGTGAATCATTGGCTACAAAAACATTGGGATCACGCACAAATTATTAAATGTATTGGCATTTCTAAGCCAACTAGCGTAGATTGGAGGAGTTTTTGTTCTGAAGTAACCGAATATTGGTTACAAAATCAAAATTCAATAGGAGGTGCTGGTGTAATAGTTGAGATCGACGAGACGCTGCTCGTGCGCCGTAAGTATAATAGGGGCAGACAGTTGAGCCAGGTGTGGGTCTTTGGGGGTATTGAGCGTGTAAGTAAAAAGAAATTCGTTGTGCCATTAGTTGGCACTGACCGCAGTGCAGACACGCTCATACCCCTTATTAAGAAATATATCAAACCAGACAGTGTGATATACAGTGATGGATGGGCTGCTTACCGGAACCTACAACATCATGGTTACAAACATCTGAGTATTAATCATTCTGAGAATTTTGTAGACCCAGACGACCCACAAATACACACACAAAACGTAGAAAGGTTATGGAGGGACCTAAAGGAATGGGTCAAGCGGCCAGGTATTAGGGCCGCTTACATCAACCAATACCTGGCCCGCTATTTATTTATAAAATCAAATCAAACATCTCTGATCCATTCCTTCTTTCTACAAGCGGCAGAGCTGTATCCGCCGCAAGGCGGAAAAGAGAGAAAGATCGACTCGCCTGCCCCAGTCCCTCTAGACCTTTCATCTTCAGAGAGCGAGTGAAATCCGGTAAGAGTTCACGCTTACCTGATTGCTTGTATGCATATAGTCCAAACAAAAACGTAATACAAAACAAATACCATTTTTTCGCGCACCTAAAGACAAATTTCTTCTGAAATAGCGATAATAAATTAATAATGTGTGAAACAGATAAACAAGGACACCATGTATAACGACCAATTATTGACAACTTAGCGATTATGCGGTGTTACAGACTGAGAAATTCTAGCCAATGAAAACTTCAGGCAATGACGTCAGAGTTTTCTGACCAATCAAAAACAGTTTTTCGGAAAGCCCTGCCCTCGCCCATTGAAAACGTTCAGTGTGTATCTGTCCGGTGGCCAAGGAAGTGTAGGTGTGAAAAAAAAAAAAAAAAATATAGAAGCCGGCAGAAATGTTTACAAATTGCGAAATACACGTATAACTGGAAATACACGTATAACTGGAAATATTGCTACGCCGAGGACGTGTTATTGTAAAGCTTAATAACGGAGACGGGACGATATAAGGTTAGTAAAATTTAAGTAACGTTTAACGAGAACCGGCGAAATCTACATAGTTATTGCACGAAGTACATTTCAAGTAATAAGCCAATTAATGTAATAAAAATGCATACTTTTAATAGGATAATAATACATGCATTATTAATACAAATTATTTACGATTTGGCTATTGCAACCGACCGCAGTGGGTGTCGTGGCCGCGCGCGACGAAATCAGGCTAAAGCTTTCATAATTCCGCGGGACGAGCAATAAGGCTTGGCTGCGAGGCCTGAAGCCTCGCCACGGCCTCCGAAGTATTTTCGGCTCAGGCAAAGGTCAATAAGTTCCATCTTACATTTCAAGACCAGTATAAGTATTGAACGGTTACCATATTTGACGACAATCATCACTAAAGTTTGCAAGGTGTGTTACAAAAATGTGTAAGTTTTTTGTTTGAGAATAAAATTCACGGAGACTGCGTGTGCCGTTGCGGCACGGTCTCCGTGCGCGACACGTAACTGTCAGTAGCGCTTTTTTTTGTTTCTTTGCTTTGTATTTATTATCGCAGTCAATCAAAATACCGTTGTTATTTGAGGAACTATTAATGAAGCTTGTGTATGAATTTGAAACGGTCATCTGGAAACTTTCGAAACGCATTTTCATATTAAAAAGTTGATTGTGCCAAAACATGGTTTGATTCATTTGTATTGTCCGTCAATCAGGCAAAAAATAATCCTGGATTTAACCGCCGAATTGTATACCGTAATTGCATAGGTGAAACATGGCCACTGTCCCCGTAGAGTTTCAGCAAGCCCGATTTTAAGTTAATTTAGTGTTTTTCTTGTTTTTCTGTGTGTAAATCATGCTAATTACCCTCCCATAATACAGTGCGAAGCCGAATCTTACACATTTGATCAACTTTGCCGTCGGGGAATACAAGTTCCGCTACTCATCAACGAGTCAAATGCGACGGAAAGCAACAGCATAACAGCGTTAAACTACGAGGGGAGATTACACTCCAAAAAAAGTGGTTTCGAAAGTCGGAGGCTGGATGAAACTTAACATTTACCGTATTTTCTTAGGTTAGGTGCATATAGTACTACGGGGGTCCTAACCTGGACCCCCGTGGTATTATATGCGCCTAGCCAGGGGGCGTAGCCCCCTGGACCCCCTAGTAATATACAAACCTAACCTAGCCTAGCCTAGCCTACCCTAGCCTAATTATATGCGCCTAGCCAGGGGGCTCTGCCCCCTGGACCCCCGTAGTACTATATGCACCTAGCCTAAGAAAATACGATCTATATATTCACTAGCCAAGGTGCTTTGCCCTCGGAACCGCCCAGAGTAAAACCACATACCTTTATATAGCGAAAGATCGAACTTTTCTTCGCTTCCGTCTATGGTCCGAGTTCCATTGTTTGTAATCACTTTTTTCGATATTTGGGGCACTTGTTGGGCTCAAATATCAGGGTGAGATAGATACTAATATCCCTTTGTTCTATATATCCACTATACGGCTTTAAAAATGACCCGGAATCGACGCAACACTCTTAAATTGTGACACATCTCACCGGTGTTTCGGAACTAATGGCGACTGACGAAGTGTCAAATCTCCCGGTGGAAAAAGGCGCATGCGCACATGGTTATTGTCCAAAATAGTGTAAATAATTACCAAAGCACGTAAAGGAAGTATAATAATAATAAAATAATGAAATACATGAATACGTAAAAAGAAACACTGTTAATTACCAAATAATAGTTTTCACAAGCGCGTAGTAATACATGGCCTACTTGATACATCGCAATAATGAGTTACGCGTCCCATTTTGTTTTTTCCTTGCGAGGTAAAGACGATGTACACTTAAAAAATGCTGGCTTGACCTTGTATTTTCCCTGTCCTGTAACTGCCTTATTTTTCATGAGCACACATGATGAAAAATATATGTTTTCGTTGTTTGTACTATAACCATGAATGTAATGTTTGCAAATATTTTCGCACTGTATTTTTTCCCTCTTTGGCACTTCGTGCAGAGAGACATCAACTTCGTTATAAAAAAATATTAGCGATATACAGTCAGTGTGGGGGGTACAGGTGAGCTGCGGCGAGGAGGAACTGGTGAAACCTTTTATTTTGTTCCGGGAATGCCATCATGAAAATAGCCCTGGCCAGATACCCGATGAAGTGGTACTTCCTCCTGCCGAAGCGTGGCACTTAGGCTTTGGCCTCCCTCCATTTCCGCTCAATTGTATTTGTGTGCGCTTTAGTGTCAGGGTCAACAAAATGATATGAATGGTTCACAGTTAAATGTTGATAGCCCTCTTTTTCTAAGCAGCTATATGCCTTCCAACAATCACTAATGACCGTTGTCCCTGGGTGGATACGCTCCTTAATTACTTTAAGCAAAGTAGGAGAGTCACGCGTCTGCACAGGTACGAAAAAACATTTCCTACTTTTGCGGCATACTCCTCCAAAAACCCACTGACCTTCAATGAGTCGACCAACGTTATATTTCCTTTTACCAAATTTACTCTCATCAATTTCTACAATTTCCCCTGGCCCTCCTATCTGGTCTGACTCATTATTTAAACACCAAGATATTAAAACCTCCCGACAGAAGCTTTCCCAAACACAAATAGTCTTGTTTGGAAACTGAAAATCGCTCTGTGCAGATTCGTAAGAAAAGGTCTCTCTTACATACAAATTCACAAATTTTAAATTAGTTTCAAAATCGAGCTTACTGTTATCAAACCAGGTGTTCTTAAAAAGTGATTTTTTGAAATTGCATCTAACTGTTCTATTATTTACTTTCCTAGACTTGTCGCACCTAAAAGAATAAATGTTGTTGTCTAGACGACAAGGGATGTCACATTTTGGACAGTTAATGCTATCTTTAATTAATTTATGAGATCGGCAAATATCAAGCAAGAGGTCGGCCTGGCCGCCGTAGTTTTGCCAAAATTGGCCGTACCTAGCATAAAAAAAAAATATATAATGAACATGTTCAATATGTATGATGATATATGCAATATAATACAAATAATAAGTACTTAAATATACATTTTAACCTACCCCATGTCACACTGACAACAAAAGTTTGATGTTCCAGCCATGGCAAGCTCTTAAAGGAAATTGAGGAAGTGATTGACAGTGTGCATTGTTCCTAGTTGGGGGGGGGGGGGGGCAATTACGGTACTGTCGTTAAATAGTTATCACAGAAAATTCGAAATGATATTTAAAATACGCCAAAAAATAATTTGTGGAAAGCAACGAACGATATATATTTGTAAAAAAACGAAAGGACACTTAATGACGAACCAAATAATAGATAAATGAAAATAATTCAGTAATCGAAATGTATGTAAATGTTTTTTCAACAGAAAGCGAGTGTCATGGTCAACAGAAAACGCGATCGTTATAGAGAACAGGCGTATAGAAAATGTATAATATTGAGCTATAGAAAACGAGACATTATGGACTCTGCCTGTGCGAGAGTGTTGTGGACTGTCTCAGAGCAGTGCCAAGCAGAGCCTATTTTTGTCATTTACCGGTTAATATGAGGCCGCTGCAGATTTGGTTATATTGTTTCCCTCTCTATTTTTTATGCTCTACAAGATGACAATGTCCATTTAGCTCTACCTCCGTGCGTCGCTCTCGGTAACATTAACCGGTATTTGTTTTGTATTACGTTTTTGTCTGGACTATATGCATACAAGCAATCAGGTAAGTGTGAACTCTTACCTGATTTCACTCGCTCTCTGAAGATGAAACATCCAGAGGGACTGGGGCAGGTGACTCGATATTTCTATCTTTTCCGCCTTGCGTCGGATACAAATGTGCCGCTTGTAGAAAGAAGGAATGGATCAGAGATGTTTCATTAGATTTTATAAATAAATAGCGGGCCAGGTATTGGTTGATGTAAACGGCCCTAATACCTGGCCGCTTGACCCATTCCTTCAGGTCCCTCCACAACCTCTCTACGTTTTGTGTGTGTATTTCTGGGTTGTCTGGGTCTACAAAATTCTCAGAATGATTAATACTCAGATAATTGTAACCATGATGTTGTAGGTTCCGGTAAGCAGCCCATCCATCACTGTATATCACACTGTCTGGTTGATATATTTCTTAATAAGGGGTATGAGCGTGTCTGCACTGCGGTCAGTGCCAACTAATGGCACAACGAATTTATTTTTACTTACACGCTCAATACCCCCAAAGACCCACACCTGGCTCAACTGTCTGCCCCTATTATACTTACGGCGCACGAGCAGCGTCTCGTCGATCTCAACTATTACACCAGCACCTCCTATTGAATTTTGATTTTGTAACCAATATTCGGTTACTTCAGAACAAAAACTCCTCCAATCTACGCTAGTTGGCTTAGAAATGCCAATACATTTAATAATTTGTGCGTGATCCCAATGTTTTTGTAGCCAATGATTCACAAATAAAATTACTTTAAAAGGTTCGAGATGTGTCCCCAGCAGAAACGTGCCTTTGTAATCGCTGGTCGAGAAAACGCAACTTTTACGCCGTTTTGTCTTTGCTATTTTTTTTTCCATCTGCCACAATACCACCTATGTCGATCTTCACGATATTTGCAAGGTAAATCGCAATGCGGGTAACTTACCGCTCTTGGCAAAACACCGTGTGCTCTCAGGAACTCTACAGCGTTATATTTTTTTTCAAAAAAATCAGATATAACTTTAATAATGCGGGTCACAACCTACACACCTGAGATCCATTTTGAGCAGAGATTTGGTAAATTTGCTTTCCTTGCCCACTATACATACGTGTGGCGCAAATGGTGGCATGTGATTGGTTTATACCATTTCTTGTAATACTATTGGCTCTCTTGACAATTGTCACGCGTATGTGGTATACAATAAGTTTCAAAAAGTTTCGTGCGCAGTTCATGCGGTAAGATTGTTGTTTTTGAAAATCGCGCGCAATTCTTCAGTTCCCTCTTGCCCGTATTATGGACCAGACACATCGATTAAGAAATGTCATAGTTACTGTAAATACTCGATTTTATGATGGTATTACCCGTGTATTGTCGATAATTCTTTACGGTACGGACGCACCCGCCAGAGACTAAGTCCCCAATTCCAGCTAACAATCTTGGACACCTGGGGAACCGTTTTTTTTTTTTTTTTTTTTTTTTTTGGGGGGGGGGTAGTTTCCGTTTGGTTTGAGTGCCAAAAGAAATTATGAATGCAAAGAAATGCGACTTTTCGGAAATGCGAGCCAAACTTTAGATTTGCGAAGATCAAAGAATGCGACTTTTCGGAAATGCGAGCTAAAATTCATATTTATGATGAAAAAATGCGAGCATTTGATTAACATGGTTAACGACTCAATATTTACTCCACTGTCTAAGTTGCCGTGACTGGGCGTGCCCTCCGGGCACTGACCGAGGGGAGGGTTGATGGGGGGCATGTTCTTAATGTCTAGTCTACAAATCGCACTGCACTTTTCACTTTTTTTCAGTTAAAAGAAGTCCATGAATTTGTAAAAAATTAATAAGGTCTTCTATTTTTCCATTAAATTTAGAGTGGAAGTCTAACACACCACCGTAGCACTGATGACACAGATTGGTCATTGTCACTGAGAATGAGGCAGGTCTATACCGTGTACCTAAGCGGCTGCTTGCGGGCAGCGTGATTACCACGTGGCCCCTCAACCCACGCCTAGAAGTAGCGTCCCCACGCCACTCCAGGGTATTTAAGGCCAAGGATGACCCAGGTCAGATATTTCCTGCCTAACGCTTGTCCAGTCAAGGTAGGCCGTCCCTCCAACGGTTTCAGGCGGGAGAGCTCCGGTCATTCCCGCCAGCCTTCCGCCCCCCAATGGGCTGACCGCGACTACCCGCACTACGCCTTACCCAGACTTGCCATATCCGTGTGTTGCTTGATCTTCTAAATAGAAAGAGTCAAAGTCACCGTCCCCTTATACTACTACTGCTTAACCAATGTTTAAGGCGTCTATAAAACCTTTACCAGGTCACTGTAGTCTAGAAATGTGCAGGTGTTATTTGCATACTCGAAATAGCTTAAGCATTGACTGTATTGTTTGAGTAGTTAAGCAATTAAAAAAAATAATAGGTTTAAGAAAGTAAGCATGGAAACTTTTTTTTTTTTTTTTTTTTTTTTAATAAAACGGCTAAAATGCGAATATATATGAACAGTTAATAGATGGCCGTGTATATTTCTATAATAAAGTATATGGGCATATATTACTAAAGCTTTAATAAGCAATCAAAATCTCTGCTAAACTGCCGCCTCCTGATTGGTCGTGACGTCGGGATAGCGTAGGTGCGCAGTACGACAGACCACGGTGTACGAGTTGCGCCGAAACTTGTTCTTTCGCACCGAACGAGTGGACTTTAGTCGCTGGAGCACTGACTGGACTTGGGCTGTGAGCGGCGCTGTCCGCGACCTTTTTCCTTTATTTGAGTCTGCAGATTAGTTCCTGTGCCGACGACTGTAACTTTTTGTATAACTTTTTGCACTCTATCAGAATATCATCTTCAATTTGCCCTAGCTTAGTGCGTCCAAACCGTAAAGATTAAACCATAGATTATACCGCCCAAAACAAAAAGGACTTTAGGTGTTGAATCACAAGTTGGTAATGAGCCTCAGGGTGCTGGCACACTACAAGTTCTGGAAGAGGTCGCTCGTGTTGCTATCCCGGAGGTACGTGATGATAATGTCGAAATTTCCCGCCCCCCCTCCCCCCCCATCCCTGCCAGTCGCCGTGTTTCCCTAAGCGACCCGGGACCCCCTTCCGATCGCCCTACTTGCCTAGCTGGGGGCCGTAAAAGCCATAAGACGTCCTTAACCAGGGGGCTCCGCCCCCGGACCCCCACCCGTTCGCCGTATTTCCCTATCGGGGCCTCCGCCCCCGGAACCCCACCCGATCGCTGTATTTCCCAATCGGGGGCTCCGCCACCGGACCCCCACCCGATCGCTGTGTTTCAACAGCAGGGGGGTCCGCTTCGAACCCCCTCTCGAACACTAGCTTTACTTTATTATTTTACATAACTTAGTGTGGCGGGTACAGGCGAGCTACGGCAAGGAGGAATTCGTGGAGACGTTTGTTAGACTCGGGGATATTCATCTGAAATATCGGCCGAGCTAAGTACCCCACAAAGTGATATTTCCTCCTACCGGGGAACTTTGGCCTTCGCCTCTCTCCACTTCCGCTCGGTGGTGTTAGTGAGAGTGTCACCGGGTCAACGAAATTAATGAGTGATTAACTGTCAAATGGTTAAATCCTTCGTGCTCAATTGAGCCTTTCCGCCTTTTTGCGCCTTGCACAGGCCCAAAACGGTCAGAGTGAACGGTTTCGCCACGCGAAACGCTTCACAGCTGATTACTGTAAACAAACATACCAACATGGCCGACGCTGCTAGGCGTATTGCGGGAGTTGCTGTCGTTTTAGATAAATTAGACGATCCCATTTTAGACGCAGCTTTAGAAAAGGATCTAGGGGGAGCAGAGGAAGCTGCACAGAGACATAGGGTCTGAGTTGGTGCTTACACAGAGAACATTGTGCCCCTATAAAGCGAGAAGGAATTCAAGTCTCCCTTCAGAATAGTCATTACAGCTTCCTGTGTACTACATAACTGTATTTTACTTAAGGAAAAACTTGCTTTCATAGCTCATATAAAATATTTGAAAATATATACTGTACCTTTTTAAGTGATAGATGACTTGTGTATTTCTTTCCTTTTCATGCTGCTTGATTTTTCTTTTTCTTTTGTGTATATAACATATCTTTCATCATTGTATTGCATTGCTACGTGTATATTTACATATATATTTGTTCTGAAAGTTTTAAAAATTCAAGGATTGTAAATTGTAAGACATATTTACCATAATCCATGTTTTTTTTTGTTTTTTGTTTTTTTTACTATTTGGGGGTAAATTAAATTAAATGGATTTACCAAAAATAATAAACGTATTTATTTAAGATATTTGAAACTTCCGTTTACACTATATCACAATCTGAACTTATCCTGATGTTTAAGCACTTCCAAAAGTGTACTTCCAAAAGCTAAAGGAAACTAATTTGTTATAACTGCCATTACAGAATTAACAAAAACATTTCCATTTCAAGGCATGAAGTAGATGAAATGATTAACCTTAAAGACTACAGTACGAAAAAATATATTCCCTGACATTTACAGAACTGAGCTAGAGCAATAATAAGTTGAATGCAACTTGCTGCAAGTACTGGTCATGCTGGTTACTTAAAGATGGAATAAACCTTTCTAACACATTTCTCTCGACAACAAGATCAGCTAATTTGTCTAGTGCTGAGATGACATGTTCTCTCCTCTGTGACGTCTCTTGTTCTTCTGAACGCCTCTGTTTATAAGATCTTGGTGGTGGAAGGGATGATGCTAATGGAGCTGGAGAGAGTGTTCTTGAACTGGTAGACTCTGATTGTGATGGTGATGGCACTGGAAGTTCCACAACTTCAGATGGTCCAGCACTAGTCGAAGGTTGACCTGGTGATGAAAGTTTCATTAATATTGTAAGCACAATGTAATCTTTTATTTCAATTTACTTTGTCTCATATAATATATACTACTAATTAATTAATCAATAAATATCTTTCTGACCTATCATTAATGACTCTTTTGCAATTGGTATTACACTAGGATCACGTCCAAGAACTACTGCTTCAAAGAATGGCCATTGTGTGTCACTGCCTCGTCCACTTAACTTTGCATTATCTTTAATTATTTTGTATCTGAAAAAAAGGAGATTGTCATCATTTGCTTACAACTGTTTTAATCTAAATAGAAATCTGAAACAATTATAAAACATTTATCAGAACCAACTAACTGGGCTTTGTAAGATACGTATAAACAAAACAGAAAAAAAAATCCATAAGATAAAGGAAGTATGGAATACTTTATACAATATATATAAGGTAACCAAAAACAGTCCAATAAAATCTGAACAAAATGTTCATTCAGGTAAAGATACAAACCTGTTTTTTTAGTCCGCGCATCTTTTTGTCACACACTTTCCAGTGACAGGATGTCCAGCATCTTGCAGCACTGAAGTAATATCTTCCCATATTTTGTAATTCCTCTTTGTACTGCTGGAAAAACTGTTTATTGTCACTGTATGCTTTTATCAACAACAGCGTTGCTGCTGTTGACCATATAATGACAGAACCTGCAATTAATATGCCAACAATTACATTTATTATGATTTTATTCTAACTTTATTTCTTCATTAAATGCTAATCACTTTTGGTATGCAGTCAAAATATTATTCATATATCCAAAATCATAAATGTTCGAAATTATAGTCTTACGCAGTTATTAAAAGATAATAACGAATGTCGTGCGTGTTGTGGGCACAGAGCAGCCAAATGTCCCTTTCCTGAACCCAGTCGACGTCGGATCCTCTCGAGGGGCAATTAATGCTGAGAACCCCAGCAGATCCACTCAATCACCAATCAGGGAGACCAATTGTGCCAATTAATGTCAGTGGTTCCTCTGTATTAGCATTTGTTGATACTGGCTCAGAAATCTCCATTGTAAAGCCTTCAGCTTTGTAAAGGATGTGTGGATATAAGAAATACCCAACTAGTAAGACTATATTAGGAGAGTCAGTGGTCCCAGAAAAAAACTCATGCGAGGTAAAAGTCAGATTTCTCATTTCTCCCAGCGTCATTATTACTCATAGGCTTCTTTGTGTAGATAATTTAACGTTTCCAGGTGATATTTTGCTTGGTATGGACTTGTTAGGGTATGTCAATTTCACACTTGCTCATCATACCAACCCTCCTTCAGCTTATTTCATCGTTAACAAGTGTCACTTGCCAGTGCACTTCACATATAGACAGTCACTGCATGTAAGTCTTGTTTTAGCGCCACACGTGTTCACCACAGAGCTAAATGCTTCCGCCGCTAAGCGTACAGCAACAGCATGCTCTTTGAAAACAGCCATTGCAAACAAGACTTGTCACATTCAAAAAGATCTGGCAGACGCTTCCTCGGTTGATTCCCGTCATGCTCACGTTCATAGAACCACATCAGTTCTGGGTAAAACTGCTAAGTTTATTAGATGTAAAGTCTCTAGGGGGTGTTAAAGGAGATGCAGTGTCTCTGGAAGCTCAAGGTGGTCCCATGTTTATGGTTCCAATGTTACAAAAATCACGCCACAAAGAGAATGCGATGTTTGGGTTGTTAATCTTGGCATGAAACCGCTCACTCTTAAAAATGGTAAGAAGCTAGGCGATGTTTATGGTGTGTCAGAAAGAGAAGTTGGCACCAGTGATGGTGGTGAAGCTGGCTCTCCTCTTCTGGTCGAGGAATCCCCAGGGTTGCCGGGCATCTCACAGGTTGAGGAATCCCTGGTCGAGCCAGAAGACTGAGCACCCATCCTTTGTAGAGGATGACTTCGATTCTGCTTATGGCCTCTATGATTTTGTATATGAGGATGACCATTTTACCATCTTCCCTGATGTTGACCTCTCTCCATCACCCGCCTGTGCAGTAGCTACACATGATAGCCAAACAAAAATTGTAGGTCTTAAGAGTGAAGTTTTGTCATCACAAGGACTTCCTGATTTAGATCCTTTACTAACTCCCCTTACCAGCGAGTCTTGCTCTAATTTGGAAAACGTGCTGTATTGGTATTCATCACTTTTTAGTGGGGATAAAACAAGTATCGGTACAGTGCCTGGTGTTCAGCACACTATAATAACCTCTGAAACTAGGCCAATCTGTACATGGCAGTGGCACCTTCCACATGCCACTCGCCAGGTCATCAAGGCAGTGTGACGAGATGCTAGAGGCTGGAGTAATTGAGCCTAGCACTTCACCATGGCTCTCTCCGGTTGTTTTAGTTAGAAAGAAAGATGGTTCGGTAAGGTTCTGTGTGGACTTCAGAAACTTCATGCTAGAGCCGCTTATTGGAGTGTGGAAGTAAAGCCAGAAGACCGGCCTAAAACAGCTTTCACTGACGATCGTCTTCTTTCCCAATTTAAACGCATACCCTTCAGGCTTGCAACAGCACCATCAACTTTTCAACGCACTGAAAGTTATCTTATCACATGTTCTAGGTAGGCATACTCTTGCCTACCTTGATGACATTGTAATATATAGTTCATTTGATCACCTCCAACATCTTGAGATGCTTGGTCTTTTCTCTCTAAACTAAACCTTTCTAAGTGTAACTTTGCTAAGGACAAGATCCGCTTCCTAGGTTTTGAAGTTCCTAGTGAAGGGGTAGCTCTTGATTCATCTAAGGTGATATGTATTGCTGAGATGAATGCTCCTAAGAACGTCAAAGGTGTACGACGCTTCCTTGGTGCAACAAGCTTTTTCAGGAAGCACACAAATAGATATGCTACACTAGCAGTGTAGCATAGGCGTATGCTACACTAGCAGTGTAGCATAGGCGTATGCTACACTAGCAGTGTAGCATAGGCGTATGCTACACTAGCAGTGTAGCATAGGCGTATGCTACACTAGCAGTGTAGCATAGGCGTATGCTACACTAGCAGTGTAGCATAGGCGTATGCTACACTAGCAGTGTAGCATAGGCGTATGCTACACTAGCAGTGTAGCATAGGCGTATGCTACACTAGCAGTGTAGGCATTTTCTCAGGGACGGTCCCCTTAACTCGTCTTTTAAAAGATACACCTTTTGCTTCGGGACACGAACAAGAAAAAGCCTTTGAGAGCTTAAAACGCATACTAATCACTGTGCCTATTTGACATCAGCCAGATTTCGCTCACGAATTTCAAATCCATACTCATGCTAGCCAGATTGCCATTGGTGCTGCTCTGTTTCAGCGTGATGATACTAGAGTACCTCATGCCATGGTGTATTTCTCTCGCAAGCTCAGGAATGCAGAATCAAGGGATACTGCCATTGCTTTGGAAGCTCTGGCTGTGGTAGAGGGTGTTCAGGTATTTGACCCATATGGTTATGGCCATCGTTTTATGATCTATACCGACCACAGTCCGCAGACCCCTAGGGTCACGGTATGCTCACTACCTCTCATTATCAGTACGAGTTCTACGAACAAGGTGCTGTGAATTATGTACCTGACTTGCTCTCACGACCCTGTTCTGTAGTTGACATCACACATATGGAGCCTGCAAGACTTAGGGTAGCTCAAATAGCAAATCTTTGCCTAAGAAACGACTACCACTAGCTCTATCAAAATTTGAATCACATCAGACACCTCCCAAACCGAACCATTCATCAGCTGGTGGCCCTCAGTCTCTCAGAGATATGGCACTTAAGCTGCTCATCCTGGTGTTCACCAGACTTACCTTAATTTCAGAAACATGTATTACTTTCCAAATGTTGAAAGAGTCTAGATTGTATGTCCAGGTTTGCGAGACTTGCCAGCGCCCCAGAGGTAACACTCGGAAAGCTCCATTAGTCTCCTTATCAGCAGCGAAATTCCCTATAGAGCAGGTCTCTGCCGATATTACAGATTTGGGTCTTTCCACAAAGGGCTTTCGCTACGTTTTGGCCCACTTCGATATCTACTCAGACAATGGTCCAGAGTTCAGTGCTGGACTGTTCAGAGAGGTCTGCCATAACTTGCAGGTCGACCATCACTTAACCAAAGCTTATCATCCGCAGAGCAACGGCATGATAGAGCGAACCAGTCGTGTGGTGAAGGATGCTTTGGCTATGCTTGCTGAGAAAGAACCCTGCCATTGGCCCAAGTATCTCTTCCCTGTGCGTCTGGGCCTCAACTCTTCCATCCATTGGTCTACAAATGAACAGCCTTTGGCACTTTGGCTTTGGCCTCCCTCCATTTCCGCTCAATTGTATTTGTGTGCGCTTTAGTGTCAGGGTCAACAAAATGATATGAATGGTTCACAGTTAAATGTTGATAGCCCTCTTTTTCTAAGCAGCTATATGCCTTCCAACAATCACTAATGACCGTTGTCCCTGGGTGGATACGCTCCTTAATTACTTTAAGCAAAGTAGGAGAGTCACGCGTCTGCACAGGTACGAAAAAACATTTCCTACTTTTGCGGCATACTCCTCCAAAAACCCACTGACCTTCAATGAGTCGACCAACGTTATATTTCCTTTTACCAAATTTACTCTCATCAATTTCTACAATTTCCCCTGGCCCTCCTATCTGGTCTGACTCATTATTTAAACACCAAGATATTAAAACCTCCCGACAGAAGCTTGCCCAAACACAAATAGTCTTGTTTGGAAACTGAAAATCGCTCTGTGCAGATTCGTAAGAAAAGGTCTCTTACATACAAATTCACAAATTTTAAATTAGTTTCAAAATCGAGCTTACTGTTATCAAACCAGGTGTTCTTAAAAAGTGATTTTTTGAAATTGCATCTAACTGTTCTATTATTTACTTTCCTAGACTTGTCGCACCTAAAAGAATAAATGTTGTTGTCTAGACGACAAGGGATGTCACATTTTGGACAGTTAATGCTATCTTTAATTAATTTATGAGATCGGCAAATATCAAGCAAGAGGTCGGCCTGGCCGCCGTAGTTTTGCCAAAATTGGCCGTACCTAGCATAAAAAAATATATATAATGAACATGTTCAATATGTATGATGATATATGCAATATAATACAAATAATAAGTACTTAAATATACATTTTAACCTACCCCATGTCACACTGACAAAAGTTTGATGCACCCGCCATGGCAAGCTCTTAAAGGAAATTGAGGAAGTGAATGACAGTGTGCATTGTTCCTAGTTGGGGGGGTTAACACAAAATATTCGAAATGATAATGAAAATACGCCAAAAAATAATTAGTGGAAAGCAACGAACGATATATATTTGTACAAACACGAAAGGAAAGTTAATGACGAACCAAATAATAGATAAATAAAAATAAATCAGTAATCGGAATGTATGTAAATGTTTTTTCAACAGAAAACACGAGTGTCATGGTCAACAGAAAACGCGATCGTTATAGAGAATGGGCGTATAGAAAATGTATAATATTGAGCTATAGAAAACGAGACATTATGGACTCTGCCTGTGCGAGTGTTGTGGACTTAGTCTCAGAGCGGTGCCAAGCAGAGCCTATTTTTGTCATTTACCGGTAAATATGAGGCCGCTGCAGATTTAGTTATATTGATTCCTACTCTATTTTTTATGCTCTACAAGATGACATTTTGCTCTACCTCCGTGCGTCCCTCTCGGTAACATTAACCGAATCTACTTGAACCTCGAACCCTCCGATAAATGGATAGAATAGAGAAAGTAAACTACATGCACATTTTATCGGTGCATTATGGACATTGCTGATGTTCAAGGATAGGTCCATGATACGGGGGACACAAGGAAGCACGCTCAACGGCTTTACTGCTCATACGTTCCTCTTCCTTATGCATCTGATATGCCTTCGCATAGTACACCCCAAACCTAATAAGAGGAGCAAGATGCCTGACAGGGTGTCATAAACAGGGTAGATAAAGTCTATGGAAGTGTGACATCAACCCTATGTCTGCATCTTGAACCTTACTAATGCCCCTTAGATGCAACTGCGGGATCGTGACGTTGATTGTCTGCAAGATCAGGAGCGCCGGCCTAACTGCTGTAGGATCTGCAGCGACATCAGTGACGAAGGACTTGCCGGAATTGTCGGAATCTGTAATGACAGGGAACATAACCCACAATGGTGAGGCAGGACAAAGGTTCCCTGATCGAAAGGTTGATAGAAATAGATCAGTGTCACCTGTGAAAGGCTGAGCATATAGGGCGAGAGCTGATCCCTCACCTCCTCGAAGGAACAGAGGGAAGTGACCAGCCCAACTGAAACAAGAGTACGAGCACAAGATGGAGTCTGAAGAGATGAAGGTAGAGGTGAAGAAAAGCACACGAATGTCTCCTTGGTAGGCCTCGAACAGGAGTCTAAGAAGTTGGATGAAGGAAAGGATAGATCATGTCCTCCTAATTCTCTAAGGATAAATGTGCGAGGCACGTGAACCATGTAATATTTTTTGTTTTGTGTGGTAAGGAGTGTACGCAGTACGCCCTAAAGATAGTAGAAGGCCACACTGGAATGATAACACAGCCCTAAGGCAGTGAGGGAAGACCTCAGTGCGAGTGCGTTGCTTTAAGCGGAAGTCTCTCTTGACAGAAAAGGAAGATACCCTCTGAAATACCGCGCCCATGTCGGCAGGCGAATTCACGTCAGGCGACACCTTTCCGTGCATCACACGAATGAGGGCTGTTGCCAAACTAGTCGCGTAATCTTGTTTGATGTGTTTTGGTACAAAAAAACAGTTAAGGTTAAAGAGGTAAGATGAGAAATCTTGTTCACTGTCCCAACAATCTGACGACCTTACCTCACACGTTATTAAAATCGGAAGCGAATTCCTGAACGTTGTACTCGAGTGTGTTGACATCATGAGCAGACGAGTCGAAACTGAACTACAGACGATAAGCTTTCCCCATACTTCCTGAGTTCGGATGTAAGTGTGTCATCCACAACTCCGCAATGTTGAAACAAAGTTGAATAATCTCCGACAGGCCCTAACCATAGACTTGAGAGGTCCTACGAAAGGATATGATATGATCGAATAGGCGAATGTCATGTGCATCAAGAGAAGGATCGAGGGTAAGATTGTCATGAAAATAAAGTAACTGATCCCTATGGTATAGCATGAGCTTCGAAGCATTGCGGAGTGGCAATAGCGAGAATCGGGCCTGTTATAGGATAAACCTTCCCAAGGTCCTCAATCATAACCCCAGGTGCGTCCTTCACGTTATGCGGCAGGCGATGCAAGCTTCCTCCCACGAGGAGTGCCACAAGGAATATGGACGACAGCATACTGGAAGTGAGAGCCATATATCACTTACCACTCGCAAAACCAGCATGAAAGAATATATATCAATAGGCATCTACAAGAGAGCCTATATGAAAAACGATCTGTCCGAGAAGGAACGATGCAGTTAATGCGTGCAATCGCAGCTAATGAGGGTACTACAACAGCAAAGTAAATAACCCTAGATCTTCATAACAAATAACAACAAAACTCTTCGGAAGTAACACATATGCCTGACTAACTCGCTGACTCTCGAGGACTGATGCAAGTAAAATTAATACAGGATATGATTAAGCAAGAATATTCAATAATTCTGTCATGTGATCTGGTCAGGAGTGCCTTTGCTTGCTGAAACGCTTGCTGCTGCCGAGAAACCAAATAGTCAGCATAGTTATCCGCATAGAGGGGCCGCGGCCACATCTACTGGAGTTCGTATGGCAACCGCTTGTCTTGCCTCGTGAGAAGAAAGAGCGGACTATCGTCCAGGGAAGAGTGATAGTTGATGGCCGACTGGATGGTGGGGAGAAGAGCGACCCAATCGTCCTTGCTGTCGTCTACCAGTTGACGCAAAATAGTGAGAAACGATCTATTTAAACGTTTCTTGATACCATTAGCCTGCGGACGGAACGGCAAAACGTTCACCTGCGTCACATTTAGCTGCTGTGTCAGACTGACTAACACCTTGATTTACAAACACGGTACCGTTATCCGAGCTTAAATATTGTGGACAGCCGTGGCGGCAACAAATTACGTCATGAAATGCCTTTATGACGGGCACAGCAGCCTTTGATGGAACCGCCACTAACTCGCAGTAGCGAAAAAAAATTGTCTACGAACACAAGGATCTGTTTATTGCCAGACTGATGTGGTGAATCCAGACAAAGTGCAAGACTTGACGTGTGTCCCTCCCTTCGTTAATGAACGCGGAAAATAAAATTGGTTATGGGTCAACTGGACTGCCTTATGAACACCACAGTGCATTGCCTCGCTGTATTCGTGAGCATACCTCAACACACGCGGCACTAAACTTTCCGGCACCACTAGGACTTATCGGACGCTGGGCAGCATATACCTCGTCTTTATTTAGCGTTTCCAAGGGAGGAACCTATGAAGCACTATTCACTTGGCCGGATTAACTGTTAAACCCGCTTCCGAAAGTCGCTGAAAAACACTGCGCCAACCGCGCTCCATGGTCCTTGATCGAAGGTGAACAAACAAATATGTCTAAATAGACTAGCACCTGATCATTAACCAAACCCTGCAGGACGAGAGCCATAAGACGACTAAACGTTAGAGAGTTCCTGAGACTCAATGGGTGACACAAGGAACTCAGTGACCCACATGCGTCGAGAATGCAGTGTATGGTCCGCTGTCTTCTGCCAGGGGGACCTGAAGGAAACCCTTCGCCAGATCAATCGAGAAGACCTTACTCTTCCCACCAATATCTTACAAGAGCTGGCGAAGGTTAGGGATGGGAAAAGGTGACAGAATGGTCACCTTGTTGAGACGCACTTCTTCCTCCTAGAATCTGACGCCTGCTGTACGGGATCTTGTATGCCGGAATATACATGGGCTTAGCCCCAGGCTCTAGAGTAATAGTGTTCTACCACATGCGTTCTGCCTAACGGACGGTCCTTGGTCGGTAAAATGTCGGTGAATTGAGTTAACAACTTACCTAAAATCTTACCCTCGCTAAATGCTAAATGGTCCCTGCATAGTCTTTGCTAATGCTGTAGCAAATGGGTCAGCTGAATCGAGGGAGAGTAGAAGAAACAGCGCCAGTGAAAGCTGACGCAGGCAGTTCAAGCTCAGCTATCAGGAGTTCCGTGACTTCAGTCTATTAACCTAAAACCACTATCGATAGACAAAGGGGCAGGTGTTAAGTTCATCACATGGACTTGTGCACTCCATCTCGCAAGGTATTCAAAGAGGGAAGAACTACTTCTTTGTCTTAGCTTTTTCCTACTCGGGATCGCCATTTCTAAGAAGCCTCTGCCTTGTCTTGATGTTTCTTCCTCATATCTTTTTGAACAACATCCTTCCATCTGGTTTTAGGCCTTCTCTTCAGGTTCAATCCATCTATTTGTATCGTTGACTGTTGATCTCTTTTTCCTGCTTCTTCAGCCCTCTACTCTCCAGTGCAGTTCTCCATCCTTCCATCTTCCTCTGTAGCTCCTGCTTCGTCTCCGCCAACAACACGATGTCATCGGCATACATGGTGGCTCTTCATGCACTTCCTCTGTCATCACATCCATAACCACATTGAACAGTATTGGGCTAAGGGCCGAGCCTTGGTGCAAGCCAACCTTAACCTCAAACCCATCTGTCATTCCTAATGTGCATCGGACCTTGGTGGTAACATTCTTGAATCTTGTATCTTGAATCATTCTCACATATTTCTCCGTCACTCCTCGCTTGCGCATACATCTCCACACTTCCTGTCTCGGCACTCTATCATAAGCTTTCTCTAGACCTAAAAACATGTAACAATTTTTGCTTTTCTCGATACTTTTCCATAGTTTGTCTAAGACAGAATATCCCGTCCACCGTTCCTACTCCTTTCATGAAGCCCAATGGTTGTCTTCCAATAAACGCTTCCTGTCTTATTCGGCCATCCATTATTCTTTCTAATAGTTTCAAAGTATGACATTTGTTGGATAATCTTTACGGTTTGGACGCACTAAGCTAGGGCAAATTGAAGATGATATTCTTATAGGGTACAAAAAGTTAGTCGTCGGCACAGGAACTAATCTGCAGACACGAACGATAACGCCACAAATAAAGGAAAAATGTCGCGGACAGCGCCGCTTACAGCTTAAGTCGAGTCGGTGCTTCAGCGGCTAAGTCCACTCTTTCGGTGCGAAAGAATAAGCTGCCGCGCAGCTCGTAAAACGTGTTCTGTCTCTATCTTCCCATGCATATGGAGGTGAAGAGAATGTTTGCCGGGGGGGGTGTTGGGGGAAGAGCTCCCCATCAACCCTCCCCTTGGGCAGTGCCCGAAGGTCACGCCCAGTCACGGCAACTTAGACTGTGGAGTAAATATTGTTAACCATGTTAATCAAATGCTCGCATTTCATCATCGTAAACATGCTTTTGGCTCGCATTTCCGAAAAGTCGAATTTCTTTGCATTCACAATTTCTTCTGGTCATTTACTGGCACTCAAATCAAACGGAGACTACTCCCCCCCCCCAAACCCCCGGTTCCCCACGTGTCCCCCAAGATTGTTGGCTGGAATTGGGGACTTAGTCTCTGGCGGGTGCGTCTGTAACGTAAAGAATTACACATTAGTTTTAGGCCTCTATAATTTTCACAATTTTGAACATCTCCTTTCTCTTTGAAAGTCGGTATTAATATACTTTCTTCCCCATCAGCATCCATAACACGTCAATGCCTTCCTCTCCCATCGCTTTCCAGGCTTCTATGGGGATGCCGTCTGGTCCCGTGGCATTCCCGTTTTTCAACTTCTTCAGCGCCTGTTACACCTCTCTTCTTGATATTTCTAAGACTGCACCCTGGTTAGCGTGTCCATCACCACCTGATCAGCCGTTCATTTTCCTCGTTCAGTAATTTAGAGAAATACTGTTCACATTTCTTGATGTTTCCTTGTTCTGTTCTAATTATATTTCCATTCTCATCTTTCATTTGCTTAATGTGTACTATAACTTTTGTGCTTTTATTCATTGTCTTCGCCAATTGGAAAACCTTTCCCTATCCTTCCTTGCTGTCTAGATCTTCATACAACTGATCGTAAGCCCTGCTCTTAGCTATTGCCACTGCTCTCTTTGCCTCTTTATTCTTGGTCTTACATTCTTCTTTATCTCTCTCGGCTAGGGAGATTTCCCATTTCTTCTTAGCCTCTTTCTTCTGTTATTGCCCATTGTATCTCATCATTGAACCACCAAGTTTTTATTTTTCCAGATCTTTCCACTAATTTCTCCTAAAATCTCTTTTCCTGCACGTATCACAAATTCCGCTGTTTCATTCCACCAGTTTAGATCTTCAATTTCTCTTTGAACTCTTCTTTCTTCTCCTGCTCCTTCAATCTATGCCGTTTGATCTTAGGTCCAGGTTTCGGTGTGCTATGCACTCGGGATACCTTGATGATCAAATCCATCACTACCAGTCGGTGTTGGTTGTTCTCGTGATCACCTGGTATTACCTTAGTTTATTATCTCAACCATATTTTTCCTATGATACAAGAGGTAGTCTATTTGGCTAGCTCTTCCGCCACTCTTTTACGTGATAAGATGCTCTTGTCGTTTCGTAAAAAGTGTTACTGATATCATTAGAGATGGCAAAATCAATAACACGTTCTCCATCCTCATTTCCCTCGCCACAACACATCCCTCCGAGCACTCGGCTGATAACATCGGATCCTCTCCCAACATGTCCATTTAAGTCGCCACCGATAACACATCTTTCGTCTTCAGCAACCTTCTCACTCATCCTGTAGCGTTGTCCAAAACTCATCCTTTTCATCATCGGTGCAACCTGTCTGAGGGGCGTACACACTAAATACGTTGATCTCAAACTCCTCAAGAGCGAGCTTTATCATTTATTCTATTCACTTCCACAACTGGACTCATTATTCCAACACCATTTCTTTTGACCAAATTTGCATAGATTAATTTGTATCCGGGGGAGGGGGAGGGGAGGAGAGTGATTTGTCCGTGCGTGTGGTCATGTTGGATGAGTGATACAGCCGAGACGTGTCGCTGTTTATATTAGGATCGGAACCAAGCATGCTAGGGTTAAAGGGTCCGGAACTCGGCTCACTTAGTTTATAAACCTGACCTTGAATCTCCACCTCATTCTGCTGCGGTCGCAGAACCATACCAGAACGATATATAAAATCATGGCCAAGGAGCATGTGGCTGGGAAATTTATGGGAATCCTTCACTACGGCGAACTGATGAGGAATAATGTTTCCAAACCTCAGTTACATACGAAGTTCCAACTACACCTAGCTGAGATCATGTTACACCTTTAACACAAACACTGGCTGGCGATACCTCAGACTTGAGCTGAAATGCCTAACACCAGTTCACTCACGAGACTGACGCAACTTCCTGTATCAATGAAAAAATATGTGATCTTCCCTTTTAAGCTTAGCAGGTAGGAGAGGGGGCCTCGTTCCTGTGTTTGGTATACCAGGGGGCCCCGTGCTTGTGTTTGGTATACCAGGGGGCCCCGTGCTTGTGTTTGGTATACCAGCACTAGCAACAAGTAACCGAGAAGACAACGCAACTACACCGGAGACAAATGCACTTCCTCTCCTGGTTCAAAACTTACCATCTCTTCCTCTAAAAAACTAACCACTCGCTTATAAGCTCCTTCCCTGTTAATTTTTGTAATATACTTAAGGGTGATCGAGACCTGATCTGGGAACCACGTGCATGACCCTACCTGTTACAGTATGGACAGAACTGTCTAGCAGAGCACCTAGACGAACGATGCATCCTCAAGCATCGACGACACTGCCCAGGTTTCGGTGCCCAGTTAGCCACGTGTGGTCGTGGGTTTTTATGAGCGGCTACCGAGGGCGAAGGCACTATAAAGTACTGCGCTGCAGAGGGAGGCTCTGGATACGCACATGAGGGTGGGGGAGAGGAGGGTTTGCTCCGCGCAGCGGTATGTGGGTGCAGGCGAAGCACGTCTATTTCCTGCCTTCGTGTGCACCGTCAGTTCACTCCGCCCCGAGCTGTTATGTTTATGGCTATTTCCCTTGTTTTTCTCTGATCTGACAACATTTGCAACCACCTGCACATTTCCACCTTTATCTGACATCTCATTCGCGAGGACTTCAGGAAGCTCATCAGAGAATGTAGAAAAAACAGAAAAGAATCTAACAACTGTACGCTAAAATTACTTTGTTTTGCAATATCGTGACTGCGTTATCGGATGAAAGGGAAAAAAAAAAAAATACTGGCAGTAATTCCCAGTATGCGCACACAACACGACCTTCCCGTTTCCCTACATACATACATACATATATATATATTGAGATTTGCGAAGATCTAGCTTTGCCCGGGCCTTCCATATATGGCCCGGCCTGTCTCTCATTTTGTTCTGACACTCGGTGCTTACCGTGACGGGCAGATTGTCAGCAGGCGCTCCTGCTGCTCCTCCATGATGTAAGCATACCGTATAATCTCTACCAGCACGGCGGCTGTTGTGGGAGGTCCCTGTCTCAGGAATTGTGTGTACTCACAATTCTGTAAGTAGTGTGGCGTTCTGCTCGCCACAATGTTTGCGGCACTTCTCTCTAATCTGCCATGCATAGTGATTACCTAGTACCATCTGGCCGAGAGGGAGATCTCGTTTTCTCTCTGAAGGTGCAGGAGGAAGGTACGAGCGGCCGCAGTACACTTCTCCTTTTGGATTTTTCGGCTTTTGTATGATCATGGGATTTGGGGGCATACCTCTGCCAGTGTCGGCTAGTCTGTCAGCAAGCTCATTCCCTCTGATGCCAATGTGGCTAGGGACCCAGTTATTGATTATTCTTCTAACCTGAGTAAGAATTCTCTGCACTGTGGTAAGCACAGTGATCAGGAGGTAGATGTTGTCTTTGGTTGAGCTGTGCTGAAGACAGTCAATGGCTGCTCTGGAATCTGTATGTATGACCATTTGTCCTTCCCTCAGGGACATGTAGGCTAGGGCTCCCATGATTGCAACTGCCTCTGTCTGTAGCAAGGAGGCGATGTCTGTTACCTTCATGGATTTTGTGGCATCCCTTTCTGCAAAGCTGGCAGCTGCAGTGTGGCTCAAGGGATCGACTTGATCCATCCGTGAAGTATGTTCTACTCTCTGGAGGAGTGATAGCTGCAATGACCCTCTCGCATTCTGCCTTTTAAACTAGGCATTGGTATTGATTCTTTCTCACTGACAGGCTCGTAACCGAAAACTCTATCAAGGGGCTTCGTCAGGATGCGGGGGGACTCCATACCCTTGGCAAGTAGCTGTTCTTTGAGTTGATAGCTTATCAACTCCCTTGTTGTGTGAGACAGCCAGTTGTTGTTTGCAAAGAGCTCGTTGTCTGGTTTTCTAGACATCTGACTTTTTCTTAGGCTTGTGTTCCTGGGAACCTGGATGACCTTTCAAAGGAATTGTGCTGCCATGAGATGAATTCGTGAGTCCAGAGGAAGGTTTGCCTCCATGAGAAGGTTGAGGACCTTCGTCCGCCTTGGAGCCCCCAGAATTGATCCTGGTAGCTTCATTTGAAATGTCTCCAATTTGTCTTTATATTTATCTTTGTGGCAATCAGAGTGACAGAGGCAAAGTCAACAGTGGGCCGGATGGGATGTACATAGAATGCTCTGGCTCCTATGTGTCTCCCAGTCATTGCTCTCATGATAGTCTTGCTTTGGTTCTTTACCCTAAGAATTGTTTTCGGCACATTTGTTTACTCTGTGGTTAACCTCCTTAATCTCGTCAATAAAGTACCAGGCGTCTTTGTGACTCCTGAACCCAGACCGAGTTTTAAGTATGGTCTGTGAGGCTGCTTGATTTATGACATTGATAAGTCTGGCTTCAATCACTTCCACATTTTCACTTTGTGGGGGTTCAATGCATCTCAGACAGTGGACCAAGGCGTTCTGAAATGCCTGCCATTTGGCTTTGTCTGTTTTCCATCTTGGATTTGGTTGTGGCATTTGGGTTGGGCCAACATCCATGAGGCTAGTTATAGTGCCATAATGGTCACTTGTGACAGTCTCATCGACACACCAGCTAATTCTAGGACCCCTCCTCTGACATGCGTTGGCTCTTGGGTATTGAGAAGAGCACATTTAGCTATGTGATAGCCAGTCACATCCGGTGCCCTGCAGGGAGCCAGGCTGGGGTGGTGTGCATTGCTTTTGTAGTGCTCTTTGAACCTTTATTCCTGTGGTTCTTTTTCTGCACTCTTTGCATTGTTGGAAACTCCTTTTTATTGGAGATATCCGGTGTCGGCTGGGAAGCAGCTTCCTCTTAGGAGGTCGGGAAGCCTTTTCTCTTTTGTTCTGTCCCAAGACATAGGTGCTTGTGGGAGCAGAAAAAAAGTCTGGTGGCTTTTTAGCAACCTCTTGTCTGAGGGCTGCCTCTTTCCTGACAGAGCAAGCCAGGCTCCAGGCGTGATGCCTCTGAGCACAGTTGGGACATTTGGCTGTTATGTCCCTTTGTTTTTCCTTGTATGCCTTAAGGCACATCTCGGTGTTGTGTGCCTTGCTGCAGACACCACATTAAGGCTTGGCTGTGCAGCTCCAAGACTCCAACCAGGACTTGCCTGGTTGGAGTCTTCCCTTTCAACATTCGAGAAGTCTCCACGACCTGAGGGTGTGTGATGTGATTAATTCCACCTCATATGAAACTGAGAAGGCAAGTTGCATCATCTTGACTCTCCTATCGTCGGGATTCAGTGGTGAGATACACACTTTCCTCCCATCTTCAAGCTCCTTCGTTTCCTGCAGGAAATTCAGGGTAGCTTGGTCTTTGGGCACAATAAGCCCTTTCGGCTTTGGGCTTTGGACATAGGAGCAGCAGCAGCTGTTTCGGCTGGTTCAGCTTATGCTCCCATCTCGGTCAGGGAAGACGGGAACTCAGACGCCTTCCTGACTTGGCTGTAGGCCTGGAGAGGCCAGCACGAGAGTCCATCTGCTGGACAATTTGATGGACAGACATATTTGTGGCTGATGGTTTCTCTCTTGTCCATTTTGGCAGCAGGTGACAGTCATATCCTGTGCTTGGTATTTTCTTTTGCCACCAGAAGCCACATATGGCTTAAGAGTGACTGCCTTGGTCTGGGCCTTGTATGGGTCATCAACATTTATCTTTCTGTGGAGGATTTTAAGTTAGATTTTCCATGTAGTGGACAGCTTCATCCTCTCACGCCCCCACCTACAACGGAATCCAACAAGAGGAAGCTGAATGTTAGAGCCAGTGTCTAACATCTACAGGGGTTGTGAAAGGATATACGCAGCCAATAGCCATTGTAACGGTACTCACGGACCAGAGTGAGTGCCAACGACGGCATGACTACTTGACCCTAGCCTCCCGAAGGAGACCAGCCGATTGGCCTGACCGGGCCAGGATCAGGCCACCTGTGTTTCTGAAATAAAGGAACAAAAGGCCTTGGTAGCCACAGGGCGTACTCATTCACGGCATCACTCAACCTCCAGGACTCCCGTCTCTACAGCGCACAAGGCTGCCACACACGGCAAACACGTGGTTAGGTGTAAACCCCTGGGGAGAGACCAGAGGGGATGCCCTTCCACTTACAGAACATCATTGTTTTGGAACCCTTTTGTTCTTCCCTCTGGAACAGCCACCTAAAGGCTGTTTCACCTCAGTGAGGGAAGGGAGGTCTTGACCTTTTCCAAGCGGTTCCTTTCATCCCTCTGAAACAACCAACCAAAGGCTGATTCACCAGTGAGGGAGGGAAGGAACCTTTGAAGGCGGCCCATGTGGCACGACTCCCCCGTTTCCCTACGGACTTAAGCACTTGTACATATAAGAAAATGACTGGCTCGTAGCACACAAATGGGGGACATGGAAAAGAGGAATATGACCCTTGTGTACCAACGCGGTCTTGTAGGCTGCTGACGATTCTTGAGCGGAGGTTCTACCACCCTGAACACCAGCTATAATGGTCTCTAATTCGAATGCACAAGAAACCACTTTATTATCTGGCTGGTCCAGAGGAAAACTCTTATCTGTTTAACTACTTTATTGAAAAACAGACACGTAGTTAGGTGGAGATATGGTGACGTGGCGGAGATGACGTCAGCTCCTACGGGCGAAAGGGAGAAGGTGCTCGCGGTTCAAAGGTCGGACTCGTGGAAACATGGGCCAGGCATTCTAACAAGGTCTCTTAAAGTCTTTCCGACTATAGGTTCCCTAGTATTAAGACGAATTCCTCCATCTGTCAGGGATGGGCCTCTATGGAGGACTGTTCTGTTATGTCTGTTTTTTTTTTTTCGTTAAGCTTTGTTTTAGTTTGCTCGTTTGTTCGTTTTCTTATTCTTATTTTAAAATTTCTATTCTCCATTTAGTTCATTCCATTTTACTTCGTTCCATTGTTTTGCACTGCAAACTTTTACCTTTATCATTTTACCCTATCTGTCTTATTATTTGATTTAATTTTGTAGTTTAGTTTCCAGGTTTTACGTTTTAAATTTTACTTTTAATGATTCATGGTATCAAATTTGCTTGCATGGGTTTTTATTACTTTGTAATAAGTTTACTTGCATTTTTAGTTACGTACATTTTACCAATGTAATTTCCCCCCTCTATTTTGTGGTCTTTATTTTTATTTTTATTTTTTTTAACTGATCTTATTGGGAATTTCACCTTTATTTCTGTCATGTCTAAAGCTCATTTAATATTTATTTACCAACTGTGTTGTTTTACTTGTTTTACAGTTTTACAATATATGATTTTTTACATTCTAAATCAAAGATTCTTAATAATTCAAGAGCTTTATACAGCTTTTACATACACGTAGTTTTATCACTGTTTGGGCAGCCAACTAATTGGGTCAAACTTTTCAGGAGCGCTCCCCATGATGGGAGCCCGGGCGTCATGGTCGTACTTGCCGGCCGAGAGAGGAGCAGTTTCCTTCTGACGACACGATGCCAAGGTCTACCCGGATGTCGATGCCGGACTTGATCATGTCCAGGGACGATACCATCCTCGAAGAATTTGTCAACTCTCCGCGGCCGCCTTCGCACTTCTGGCCGGGGGAGGACTGTAAGCTGAGGAACTAGTCTTCGTACAACACTGCAGCATACACCTCCGAAACGAAATGCATACCTATTAGTCTGCCGCCTTAATGAGCTTGCTTACCTGCTTACCTGGCCTGGGCTGTTTCTCCCTATACATAACTAACTAAATAATGTCTGTGGGGTAATTTTTGCAGCCCAATTTAATACTTTTAACGTTCCTAGTCTGTTTTATTAAGTCTTCTACTTGCTTTCAAGTATACGAGCCAGGTATTTTACTCGTATTATAGATGTGATCAACGGATTCCGAAATGAAACAAGTGGCCGCACTGGTTTGCGTTTCGCGAAACAATCGCGACAGTATGTTTCGCACATACTGTGTGTACAGAGAAAGGTAAATAAATCGGTCTGCTCCGAGGCACCAACGTGTTTCTTTCTCCTCCCAACCCAAGGAACTTAGTGACATACCACAACCGCCACAGTTTCATACTCAAAAGATGAGTAGTTGGCTGTTCATTCTATCCATGCATCTACTTTTTTTTATGCTGTATGCATGTATTTAAAACGCTTCATGAACTAACCGCATATTTTGCAAGTGTCTCCGCTAATAATTAGCCTTCTACATAAACCGTTTTAGCGGGCCATTTTAGTGTTGTAAATCTAATTAGTTATTTATTTTACTTCATTTTTACCTTTTATATCTTAGGTGATATTTCATATTTTACTTACGTGTTTAATTGAAATGACTTTGATTTCATTTCCAATCGACTTTACTCTTTAGGCCAGGCTTTCCTTTCGTCTTTTACTTAATGAATATTGTGGACAGCGGGATTTATGAACGAGCTGGCGAGGTGCTACCGCTCGCTACCACCCACCTACCATTGCCTCGCCACGGGGCGACGCTAATGAATTTGTACGTTACACTATTGCAACCTTAAAATATTAAATATAGGAATAAATACTGCAAGAATAGCATGAGACGATATACCTTTCTCACATACACATGAATATATATGAATATATACATACATGCATGTATGTGTGTGTATATATATATATATATATATATATATATATATACATAAATATATACATTTATTTTATGTACATGTATGTGTGTTCACACAAATGTACATATATGTACATAAATATAATATATTTATATATATATACCCCCCCAATCCTTTGCCCGTTGTCGTCGTGGGGGGGCTTAGGAGACGAAGACTGAGACCCAATGATGGGGAACTCCTCAACCTTGGGACTCGGCCATCGACTCAACTAATTTTGCATAGTTTTTTTTTTACCATTCATACTTTTCGTTTGTTTCTTTATCAATCCCTTCTACTATCCACCTCCTAAGGTGTGAGAGCCGTGCTGAAAGGATGAAAGGCTGACTTTATGTCAGTCCTGAACGGCCTGAGGGAACCATAGGCACGGTATTCCCCTGCCATACCTGGCCCTTACCCCTCAAGGGGACCCTGAGGGGTGGACTATTTTTTTCCCCAACATACTCCAGGCTTATCATGGCCAATAATGAAGACATAACCCCAATCTTAGGGGCAATGAGGCTTGCCCCTTTATCAAATAGCCCCAATCCCAGCTCTCCTTTGACCACGGCTCCGAACACTGCAACAACTCCCCCATCATCAATGCATACTAGTACAGTATCAACCCTAATCAACAACCAACCCCCAGGAGACATTTCTACTCTCCCAACATGCTCAACTTCAACACCTTTACTCCCACAACCTTCTTCATCAACCATCCCATCTCCCTTATTACTACCTTACAACCTTATTGCCCACCTCCCCGTAACACTACCCCCCTCAACACTACTCCCTCCTCCACAAGTCCCCGCACTTCTACTACCCCCACCTCTACAAGAATCCTAAATACTCTATTTAGCCCAGCCAAATGGGACCGATTTTTCGTGATCCCTCCCACAGCTCCCTACTCTCAAAACACTCTCCTCTTCCAACAATGCCTCCAAAAACAAGTAGGCAAAGTCTCTTTCCGTAGCCGACGCGACCACTCCCGTCTCGTCACAGTAACAACTGAAAACGAAGCTATAGCATTAACAAAACTGATCTATGTGGTAATCCCATCCCTACAGAACCTCATCCAACCCTCAATACTTGCACTGGAACTGTCTCTATCTCCCCAACAGATTGTCCAATCCATGACAAAGAATGGTCAGATTGTGGAGAGGACTTACTTGCTTGTCTCACAGACTATGATGCAACATATGTACAATGCTACTCCATTCCTCCCAGAGGAAATCGTAAGAAATCCATCAACATTGCCAAAATTACTTTCCGTAGACATGACCTTCCCTTAAATGTTTACATAGGTGGGGAATCCCTACCTGTCCGACCATACCAACCTCCTCCTCGTCAGTGCCAAAATTGTTGGCATTTAGGACATCCTGCCAAACATTGCCGTTCCACAGCCAGATGCCCGCTATGTGCCCAACCTGGCCATACTCGATCAAATTGCTCTGCACAATCACGCACATGTGCAAACTGTGGCGGTCCCCATAATGTATTTTATAGAGGCTGCCCCACCTACAAATTTGAGTGAGGTAGCAACTCTAAGATTCAGACTTGGACTCACTCTACGTGAAGCCAGACAGGAAGCACGTCGACGAGGTTTTTCTCTTACCCCCTACTCCAGTAATGTCGCTCGCTCTGCCAATCCCCCTACCTCCCAAGCTCCTACACCCTCTCCTAAACCCAAACCCCCCTCCATCTAACTTCCCCTCTTCTACCTCTTACCTTCCCCAGTCAAATTCTTCTGCCATCCTAAATCCAGACACTCCAATCTCTACTACAGCCCCAACACCTTCCCCTCTCCCTCCCCGCACTACCCGCAGCAGACAGAATAAACGTTCCACCCCCTCTTCCCCTACCTCACAATCACCTCCACCTTCCTTTGCCCCTGTCTTTCAGACACCAGACTTCTCTTCCCCCCCTCACAAGAAAACCTTTATCTTGCAAAACTCTACAACCAACCCCATTACAGAAACTCTTGAAGATATCCAGAACTACATAATCGAGTCCCAAACTGATACTCATCCAACTTCAAATTCTACAATTCCCGCTCCCTCCACACTCAGTGACTGCCGATATCCATCTTCCTCCTACTCATATTCTCCCTACACCCAATCCTCCTACCCCATCCCAACAAAACCATTATATGCCTTCAAGAAACTTTTCTTACACATTCTCCAATACCAATCCCCAATTACCACTTTGTTTCTTCCTCACACTCCCTTTGTCTCGTCTATACTTATCAACCAAAAAACACCTTATGTCATACCTCCCTTTCAAACCACTGTCCCTTGTACAGTTATTCGTATCTTTCTTCGCCGCTGGATCACAGTGATTTCAGTCTACTTCTCCCCTTCCCACCCCATTGACTTCGATGCTTTTGAAAACCTAATTTCCCATCTTCAATCACCTTTCCTCAGAGTAGGTGATTTTAACTGCCGCCACACTCTTTGGGGTGATTCTATCACCAACACCTGTGGCCGAGCTCTAGAGCGCTTCCTCTCCACAGCTGATCTTATTATTCTAAATTCAGATCGCCCCACACACTTTGATACATGCACGCAGTCTTTTTCATGGATTGACCTCTCTCTATGCTCCCCTTCTTTTCATTTAGATTTCCACTGGTCAGTTCTAGACCACTTTCCCTATAGTGACCACTTTCCAGCTCTCCTTTCTCTTACTTCATATGTACCACTTCCTATCTCCCAACGCTGGTGTTTTGATAGAGCTGACTGGCATATTTTCACTTCACTCTCCGCAATTCATACCCCTCCATCTTCCCTCTCATCCGTATCAGAAATTATACAATTTTTCATAACTACAGTCCTAAGAGCTGCCCATACAGCTATCCCTCGAACCTCAAGACCCTATACCTCCAAATGTGTTCCATGGTGGAATTCTGATTGCACTAAAGCACTCCCTGTAAAACGTGCAGCCTGGAACAGTTACCGCTACAAACGAGGTACCCCAAATCAACTATCAGTTCTTATCTCCATTAAAAGAGCATCTGCCTGTCTTCGTCATACAATCCGGAATAGTAAAACAAATAGCTGGCGAAATTGTTTCCTCAATTACATCCCCTACATCTATCTCAAATGTTTGACACCGGATCCATAAACTATCAGGCAAACATCCCCCCCATCCAGCCCCCGTCCTCCATATTCGAGATACCCTCATCTCTGATCCTCCCGAAGTCGCTAATGAACTGGGTGATTATTTTAGCCAGGTCAGTAGTGGTTCTCACCTTTCTCCACACTTCTCTTCTATTAAAACCATCAGGGAACGTACCCCCATTATCTTCACCCTATCCTCTACTGAGTCTTATAATGCTCCCTTTTCTTCCTCTGAACTCAGTGTTGCCCTAAAATCGTGCCGCAACACTAATGAAGGCCCTGACGGTATTTACTACCGTATACTCCGACAACTCCCATCTTCCTTCTTGTCCTTCCTATTAACAATTTACAACCACAAATGGACATCAAGAAATTTTCCTTCTCATTGGCGAGAAGCTCTTATCTTCCCGTTCCTGAAACCCAATAAATCGGGTACCCTCCCTCAAGACTATCGCCCCATCACACTAACTAGCTGCTTATGCAAACTACTAGAGCGAATGGTTAACTTCCGCTTAATGTGGTATATTGAATCCCACAATCTTGTCTCTCCTTCCCAGTTTGGTTTTCGCCGTGCCCGAAGCATAGCTGACCCCCTTGCTCATTTTGAGACATATATTACATCTGCATTTGCACGCCATGAATCCATACTAGCTATGTTTTTTGACCTAGAAAAAGCATATGATACACATCTTTCTTTCCTCAATTTGAAGGCGTCCCACAAGGCAGTGTGCTTAGTACCACCTTATTCCTTTTTGCTGTAAATGACATTGCCTCAGTTCTACCACCAGGAGCCCGGTCATCACTATATGTTGATGATTTAACCATCTATGCCTCTGGCACATCCATACCAAATCTCTACCAATTTCTTCAATCTGCAATATCATCAGTATCCTCGTGGGCCACAAACCATGGCTTCCGCTTTTCTACCTCCAAATCTTTCTCCATCCTTTTCTCTCGCACACGTGTAGGTCCTCTACCTTCACTCTTCTTATATGACACTCCACTCCAACACCGTTCCTCTGGTAAATTCCTAGGAGTCATTTTTAACTCCAAACTATCCTGGCGAGACCATATTCTTTACATCAAAGAAAAAGCTCATCGCCGTCTCCGAATTTTACAAACCCTATCCCATTTATCCTGGGGCTCAGATCGAAAAACTCTCCTTCATCTTCATGTTATCTTGATCCTCTCCACTCTTGATTATGGATGCCATATCTACTCCTCTGCCTCAACTTCTTTCCTTGCCCATCTTGATACAATCCATCACTGTGGTCTTCGCTTAGCCCTAGGTGCCTTCCGCTCCTCTCCAGTTGAGAGCCTGTACACTAAATCAGGCATACCATCTCTCTCTCGACGCCGTGCCCTTCTCTCTCTCCGATGTTATGCTAGATTCCACCAACTTCCCCTCACTAAACTAACTATCCCCCGATCCCTACTTCCTACCTTTGCTTCTTCTCCACGTTTACCTACTCCTTATTCCACTCGCATGGATAACCTCCTCTCCCATTCCCCTTTTCCCCATCTCCGACCCCTCCCGTTCTCTGTCCATTCAGTCCCTCCATGGCTTATACCTTGCCCCCATATTTGCTCCTCTGTCTTCCCTGACCCACCAAAATCAAATATTCCTCCCACTGTCCTTTTCACCCATCCTTGACCATGCCTCCACTCATTCATCC
>NC_061834.1:6819611-6822111 GCF_019202785.1 Penaeus chinensis | reverse complement strand
TGACACAGACAACACACAATGACACAGACAACACACAATGACACAGACAACACACAATGACACAGACAACACACAATGACACAGACAACACACAATGACACAGACAACACACGGCCAACACACAGACAACACACGGCCAACACACGGCCAACACACGGCCAACACACGGACAACACACGGCCAACACACGGCCAACACACGGCCAACACACGGCCAACACACGGCCAACACACGGCCAACACACGGCCAACACACAGCCAACACACAGCCAACACACAGCCAACACACAGCCAACACAGCCAACACACAGCCAACACAGCCAACACACAGCCAACACACAGCCAACACACAGCCAACACACAGTCAACACACAGACAACACACAGCCAACACACAGACAACACACAGACAACACACAGCCAACACACAGATGCACAGACACACACAGGCATGCACAGACACACACACAGGCATACACAGACACAGGCATGCACAGACACAGGCACACAGGCATGCACAGACACAGACACAGGCACACAGGCATGCACAGACACAGACACAGGCACACAGGCATGCACAGACACACACACAGGCATGCACAGACACACACACAGGCATGCACAGACACACACACAGGCATGCACAGACACACACACAGGCATGCACAGACACACACAGGCATGCACAGACACAGACACAGGCATGCACAGACACAGACACAGGCATGCACAGACACAGACACAGGCATGCACAGACACACACACAGGCATGCACAGACACACACACAGGCATGCACAGACACACACACAGGCATGCACAGACACACACACAGGCATGCACAGACACACACACAGGCATGCACACACACAGACACTCTCAGACACACACACACAGACACGCTCAGACACGCACACACAGACACGCTCAGACACGCACACAGGCATGCACACACAGTCACACACAGACACGCTCAGACACGCACACAGGCATGCACACACAGTCACACACAGACACGCTCAGACACGCACACAGGCATGCACACACAGTCACACACAGGCACGCATAGGCATATACAGACACAGGGACGCACAGACACACACACACTCACACACACACTCACACACTCACACACTCAGACACACGTACACAGGCACGCACAGACACACACAGGCACGCACACAGAAACACACACACACACACACAGGCACGCACACACACACACAGGCACGCACAGGCACGCACAGGCACGCACACACACAGGCACGCACAGACACACACACACACACACACACACACACACACACACACAGACACACACACACACAGGCACGCACAGACTCACACGCACATAGGTACGCACTGACACACACACGCACACAGGCACGCACTGACACACACACGCACACAGGCACGCACTGACACACACACACAGGCACGCACTGACACACACACACACAGGCACGCACAGATACACACAGGCACGCACAGACACAGTAACACACACACACAGGCATGCACAGAGACACACACACAGGCATGCACAGAGACACACACAGGCATGCACAGACACACACAGGCATGCACAGACACACACAGGCATGCACAGACACACACAGGCATGCACAGACACACACAGGCATGCACAGACACACACACAGGCATGCACAGACACACACACACAGGCATGCACAGACACACACACAGGCATGCACAGACACACACACACAGGCATGCACAGACACACACACAGGCATGCACAGACACACACACAGGCATGCACAGACACACACACAGGCATGCACAGACACACACACAGGCATGCACAGACACACACAGGCATGCACAGACACACACACAGGCATGCACAGAGACACACACAGGCATGCACAGAGACACACACAGGCATGCACAGAGACACACACAGGCATGCACAGACACACACACAGGCATGCACAGACACACACACAGGCATGCACAGACACACACACAGGCATGCACAGACACACACACAGGCATGCACAGACACACACACAGGCATGCACAGACACACACACAGGCATGCACAGACACACACACAGGCATGCACAGACACACACACAGGCATGCACAGACACACACACAGGCATGCACAGACACACACACAGGCATGCACAGACACACACACAGGCATGCACAGACACACACACAGGCATGCACAGACACACGCAGGCATGCACAGACACACACACAGGCATGCACAGACACACACACACACACAGGCATGCACAGACACACACACAGGCATGCACAGACACACACACACAGGCATGCACAGACACACACAGGCATGCACAGACACACACACAGGCATGCACAGACACACACACACAGGCATGCACAGACACACACACAGGCAAGCACAGACAGGCACGCACAGACACGCACACACAGGCACGCACAGACACGCACACACAGGCACGCACAGACACGCACACACAGGCACGCACAGACACGCACACACA
>NC_061834.1:6814611-6817111 GCF_019202785.1 Penaeus chinensis | reverse complement strand
CACACACACACACACACACACACACAGACACACACCGACAATTTGTCATTGTTATTGTTTCAGTTGTTATACATAATATTCATTTTTTGTTTACAGGTGTGGAGGAATTTTTGTCAGAATGGGATCCTGTTTGCCATGGTTGCTCATAACCTCCTTGGTAATTTTGGGAGTAAGTATGAAACTGTTCTTTATTGTAGCTTTCTCTCAAGTCTTTGTAATTGTGTGGGGGGTGTTTGCATGCATGATATATACTGGTTTGCTCATACTTAAAATTCAGCCATTAAGAAAAAAAAAAAAATTCTAACATTCACAATTCTTATTAATACTTAATTCTGTTTTATTTTTTGTATTAGATTGCTGGAGGACTGACAACATCATGGGCATACTTTAATTTTCCAACCAATGAGAACTCCTCTTTGGTTCCCCCTGAAAACAAGACCTACACTTCCCGTTATGGAGAGAAACGGTAAGACAAGAGGTCTTTGGTTCGTCTTGTGGTACCTTGGCCACTTTCAATTAAAGATGGTGCAGAGATATATGAACCACAACTTTGGTCACCTAATCAATTGTAGCAGGAGTTTATAAGCAAATGTTTTTTTTTTTTTTCAGGTTTTTATATACAATATTGAGCTCACTGTGCAGAGTGATGCAAGGGATATGTCATTATATAGTGCCAACCATATCTTAGTCCAGTGCAGTCATAGCATGGTAACATGCCATCTGCTTTTAACTGGTTAATCTGTTGGAGCTAGATACATGCGCTGTTGACTGTAGTCTGTTATGTCATATTTGCTAAATCAGTAAAGAGTCAATTACTAGGGTACCTGAGCTCATTTGTCTACATGAGTCCCATGAAGAGAGGATGTATAGTCTTTAACTGTCTGAAAGAAATGTAAAAAGAAAATGGTCTAACAGACTTTTATAAATTTTGGATACATGTTTTGTGGGACCGCAAATACAGACCCCCAAAAAACAGTTATTATATAGGCAGTAATTCATGTGGTACATGAATTAGTCAGTTTGTACTTTATATTGGATGGTTAAAAGCAGTATAAACATCAGGGTTATGTGTAAAGAATGATTTGACTTTTTGGGATATTTGCTTTAGTTTCCAAATTTTAAGGAAATATGGTTTACTCCCCCCACCCCACCCCCACCACAAATGCAAAAAGAAAATTAAAAAGCTGACAGAGTTTTCTGCACATTTTTACAGCTTCTCAAATGGAACAAAGACATTTTTAAATTGTTGAATCTACACCACATGTGCTCAGCCATCAAGGAGTCTTATCAGTTGACCCAAGTGACTGCGCCTGATTTCCCATTTCTTGAACTTGCATGAAAATGTGTTAATTTTTTAAATACTATTAATATTAATACTGTTATCATTTTGTTTGATATTATGGTTATTAAATTGTTGTTAAAATGTTATTAACCTTAAAGACAATAAAATAATACAAATGAAGCTTTCCAAAAATCAAGGAAAAGAGTAAACAGACTAATAACTGACTCCTTGGTTGACTAAACACTTGCAGTGTGTGTAAAGACAGTAGATAAACTTCTATTACAGTGGCCGTGGTATGTATTCTTGCAAAGGAAAGATCATGTAAATTGCCAGAGGGACTAAAAGGTTAAAAAAAATGTGTGTGTGTGTGTGTGTAATATATATATATATATATATATATATATATATATATATATATATATTTTTTTTTTTTTTTTATTATTATTATTATTATTATTATTATAGTTGGATCATATCCACAGTCAGAATGTGATTATCTCATGTAGTTTGTTGTGACTCTACCTTTATATTATAAGTAAAATTTTCTCATTTCATTTTCATCATCAGTCTCAGTGATGAGTACAGGGAATATCTGCAGGATACAGTCAATAACAGCAACTACTTTAAAGACTGTCGACTCTATGTTGTTACTCCAAGTGGCATTAATGCCTTGGTATCAGCTGTCTTGGTTGTAGCTTGTCTTGTCTCCAGGAAAGTCACTTCCACCACTGCTGTAAGTATTCTGCTGTCGAATGTTCTATATGCAATTGAACTAAGAATCAAAAATCTTTTATGTATAGAGTGACGATAAATTATTTCCAATAACATTGAAAGATTAGGTACAATACCAAGTAAACACTATTAATTAGATGCTCTAGGTCTAGGTATCCATCTTTATGTCCCCTTTCTAGTGTTAGTAATGTGTCTCCTTCAACATTTGCAGTAGGGCACATTATTAATATTTTTTTTCCTTTTTCTTTTTTCTTTTCTTTTTTCTTTTCTTTTTTCTTTTCTTTTTTCTTTTCTCTTTTCTTTTCTCTTTTCTTTTCTCTTTTCTTTTCTCTTTTCTTTTCTCCTCTTCTCTTCTCTCTCTTCTTCTCTCTTCTCCTCTCTCTCCTCTCTCTCCTCTGTTTTCCCCTTTCCCTTTCCTTTTCCTTTTCCCTTTCCCTTTCCTTAGTATCGATTGTTAACTCCTCTTTTTGTGAATTTATTGAAAAC
>NC_061834.1:6794611-6797111 GCF_019202785.1 Penaeus chinensis | reverse complement strand
ACCACAAAACATACACACACAACCAAACACACATAACCAATCACACAAAACACACACACACATACACAACACAAAAAAAACACACACACCAACACCACACACCACAAACAACACACACACACATACACTTAACACAACACACACACAAACCCAATACACACAAAACACCACACACCTACACAATCACACAAACACACACACAAACACAACACACCCAAAACCCCCACACAAAACCACACAACACACAAAACACACACACACATCCACCCTACACACAACAACACACACACACAAACACATACCACAAAAAACACACACACCACACAACAAAAATACAAAACAAAACCCCACACAACAACCCACCACACACAACAATAACACCCCACACAACACCACACACAACCCACACACCAAAACACAAAAACGAACAAACCCAACCACTACCAACACACACATACACAACACAACACACACATACACATACACAACACACACACCACCCCCACATACATCATCACACACAAACACAAAACACAAACACACCACACAACACAACACACCACACAACACCCTACAAACACACACAACACACACACAAACACACCCCAAAATACCCACCCACACCAACACAACACCAACGACTAACACAACCCACACACCCCTACACAAACTCCACACACAAAAACAACACACACACACACACAACACAACACAAACCCAATACAAAACACACACACCACAACACCAAAACTCACACACCACACAACCCCATACACACACACACAACACATACACACAACACACACACCACATACAAATACACACACACAACAAACAATACACCACAACACCCCTCAAGAAACTCCCACTCCAATACACCACACACACCCACAACCACACCCACAACAACCCAAACCTCACAAAAACAGACACCAAAACAAACCAACCAACATACACTCAAAAACAACAACACCACAAACACAATACCCCAACACACACAGACACCCAGACAAACACAACCCATAAACACAAACACCACACAACCCCCAAAAACAACCCCAAAACCACACAAAAACAACACACCCCAAAAAAAAAACAACAAACACACACAACACACACAAAAACACATACACAACACAAACACACACACACATACATTACACATACAAAAAACAAACAAACATACACAACACAACACACCCACAACACACACACACACACCATACACCACAAACACCGACACACACACACAAACACACACCAAACAACCACGCACAAAAACAAAGAAAAAACACCCACACTAACAAAATGAAGCAACAACAAACAAACACATTCACAATTATCATAAGTAACCGGCGCCCCAGATAAGATCAAACCGCAGCAGAATGTCATGCTACGGCAAGCCACCCTCCCCGTTATCAATAAACACCCAACCAACACCCATCTAATATACCCCCACCCTCCCAAGTAGCGATAGCAGGCCGCATGTGTGTTCAGCACAACACGCTCCCCCCGAACACCCACTAAAACAAAAAACCCCGACCACGCCAGACCCATATCCGTGCACCCAAACGGATCCTCCTCTGACATTACCCACAGAACGCCCACGTAGAGAGGACGCCAATGTACAGTTTCACCTCAAAATAAACTTGACAATAAGATGATTAATGTATCATAATTATAAAATTAATAAAAAAGAAAGCAAACATCTTGAAATAAACCTAAACATATGTCCTTTTCTCATATTTATACAGACCCAGGTGTTTTTTCAATTGATAAGCAAAAGCGACCTCCGGGTTAACCTAACCGGAATTGTTCGACAAAAAGCACGAGGGCTTACGCCAACAGTGAAAGTCGCCGCATGGATCTACCAGACATGTATTAGAATAAGTAATTAACATAACAGCTGTTATTATGGTGTCTGTTGCAGTGGAACGAGCAGAGGGGTTACTTTCCATCCTGCTGGCAAGTCCATGCAACATATAGGACAGATGACTTATGTCCAACAACGAATCAAAGCCCTAGAAAAGGGAAAATATGATATATTTAAAGAAATCATAAATTGTTTTTCTCCTTGTGCATATTAGATTTTATAGTGAACCATGCCTGGGTCCTTTATTTTGGTTAGCTATGGCTCATTCTTCCCCCCCCCCCCCCCTAATTACAGATGGGAGCAACAGGACTTCTGTCAGGAATTGGTTACTGCTACATCTCTGTTATTGCCTCCCCTTCAATGATGACTATAATCACAGGTTATGACACCTACTATAACCAAAATTTGATGGGTTTTACCCTGGGAGCAGCCTTTCTGTCTATGATACATGGCATCATTACCTTGATTCAACCGAAAAGAGTGGTGTCTCCATTGAATATTCCCGGTGTTCTTGAAAAAGCTTCCGTGATCAAAGATACCTTCCAGAGACTTGAAAATTATGCATCTGCAGCTTCATTACGTCATGGCAATGTGCCTGTAGGCATTGGAAACATAGTTCCTGGATTT
>NC_061834.1:6777111-6789611 GCF_019202785.1 Penaeus chinensis | reverse complement strand
ACACACATAATCACACACCAACAAACAACAACACACACACACACAACACACACACACATACAACACACACAACACACAACCACATAAACACACACCCACACAAACACACCCATAACACACTACCACACACAACACACACACACACATAACAAACACCACACACATAACATCTACACACGAACCAAACAACACAACACCACACAATACAAAACAAACACACACACACATAACACACAACACACCACACACACACACATAACAACACACACACACCACACACAACACACAACTAACACCACACCCACACCAAACCATCAAACACCACACAACATACAACACACACAACCCAAAACACCCACACACACAAACAACCATACACTACAACACCACATAACCACACACACATACACACACACACATACACCCCACACATACACACACACACACACATAACACACACACCACACACACCACACCACACCAACACAACACAACAACAACACACTCACACACAAAACACACACACACAAAACACACACACAACACACACACACACTACACCACACATAAAACACACACACCACACACACCACCACACACATAACACACACACCCATAACACACACAATAACACACACACACACACACACATCAAACCCACACACACACACCCCACACCACACACAAAACACAACACAAAACCACACACCATAACACACACACACACACAAACACACACACCCAATACCACACCACACACACACAAACACACACACACACAACCCACACACACACACACACAACAACAACACAACACACCACACAAACACACACATACACACACACCCACCACACACATACACACACACACACATCAACCCCACCCACACCAACACACCACCACACCACACACCACAACCCCACACACACACAAACACAACACACCAAACACAACCAACACATACACACACAACCACACACACACTCACAAACCACCACACACACCACACCCACACACACCCACACACACACACACACCACACACACCAACCACACACACACACAACCACACCACATACACCACACACACTCACACACACCACCTACACCACACCAACACCACACACACACACACCACACACAACCTACACCACAACCAACAACCACCACACCACCCACACACACCAACCAACCACAACACACACCACACACACACTCACCACACACACACACACCACACACACACCACACAACAACTCACCCACACACACCACCACACACACAACTCACCACACAACACACCACACACACACATACCAACCACACACACAACATCACCACACACACCATCACACCAACACACACACACAACCACACACACACACACAGCACACCCCACACACACAACATCAACTCACACACACACACCACACACCACACACAACACTACACACACACACATCACACCACACACCAACACACACACCACACACACACACACCCACACACACACCTCACACAACACAACACACACACACTCACACACCACTACACACAACCACACACACAGCACACACCTAACACACACACCAAACACACACCACACACACCACACTCACGACCACACACACACCACCTCACACACACACCACACACACACCACCACACACCACACACACACACCACACACACTACACACCACACACCACCTCACACAGCACCACACACACACAGCACCACACCCACACACCCACACACACCCCACACACACCACACACACACTCACGACACCACACACCACACACCCACACACACACACCACAAACACACCAAAACCCACACACACACTCACATCACACTCCACACCACACACACAACTACACACACACTCTCAACACACACACCCATCACACAAATCAATCACACACACACTCAAACACACCACACACAAACCCACACACACACCACACTCAAACCCCTAACACACAACAAACTACAAACTCACTCAACAAACACCAATAACACCCACACAACACCAACACAACACCCACATAAACAAAAACAACTGCACCACCACACCATCACACACATCACACAACCCACACACTCACAACACAACCCACACACAAACAACCAAAAACACAGACACCATAACCAAGACAATCAACACCATACACATAATGCACATCTCCACCAAAATCAAACCAATAACTACTAAAACCCATATATAACAAATAATCCCTAACTCCAATAATATAAATATCCTAACTAAACCCAACTAACTCAACTCCATATATCATATATATCCATATATATATATCCCACAAAAAAAAACCCAATCCCTCACTCCTCTAACAAAAATCAATATATACTCCATATATAACCAACTAAACTAAATACCTTATATCTATCCCAATAAAAAATCCCTAAATAATCCATAAAATCCAATATATATCCATATATATATCCATATATAAATCCATATATAAATCCAATATATCCAATATACCATAAAATATCATACCAATAAATAATATATCCATATAACCATAATAAATCCTATATATATCCATAAATATATATATACATATATATATATACCATAAAACCAAATATAAATTATATCCATATATATCCATGATATATCCATATATATATGTAGTATATAATATATTATACCAATATATATATATATATGTGTATATATATTTATCCATATAAAATATGTATATATAATATATTATCCATATATAATATTGTATAATATATTTATCCATATATAATATGAATAAATATATATATATAATCCATATATATATGTATATAATATATTTATCCATATATAAATGTAAAATATATATTAATCCATCCATATCCATATATATAATATATATATATTATCCAATATATATGTATATATATATATTTATCCATCCATATCCATATATATATATATATATATATATATATATATATATAAATATATAAATATGGAAAACATCAAAGTCACAGATATATATATTATATATTATATTATATATTATGTTTTATGTATTATGTATTATATATTATTTATTATATATTATATATTATATATTATATATTATATATATAATCACATGCTGGTGGGGGAAAAATGAATAAAAAAAGGGGGAAATGCTGTGCCCTTTTTTTTTTTTATCATTTTTATTATTACTACTATTGATATTATTATTATTATTATTGAAATGTATCTACACATAGATGGCTCTGCTAGTGCTTAGCCACAAAAGAAGTCAATTAGTAGACCTTGTGACCTTGCATAATTTCGCCATTCCTTGAATTTGCAGGAAAAACTTATTTTTACCAATGCTATGAATATTGATGGTGTTATTTTTATTATAGAAGTTATAATTACTCTGTTATAAACATCAGTAACAGCAAAAAAATATAACATAAAATATTTTCATAAACCAAGGCTCATTGGTGACTTAGTACAAGTGAAGCCATCTAAGTGTAGTGTTAGTAACTTGTCTGAACTTCGACAGTATGCTAATTGATATCTCAAATTATCTGTGTTTTTGTTTCTTTTATCAGCTGAGGATCCTGATATCAGTCATCAAGGTTGATGCGTCTTTTCACAAGGAAGATAGGCAGCTCCTGCAGAATGAAGAAGGACAGGCAGAACAGTCTGATGATGAGATCGTCTCTGTGCCAGTTGTGTGATTTGTTTTGCATATTCTTTTAGTATAATCTTTTTTGGTGGCATTAGAGGCTTTTAAATATAACCACAGCCTTAAATGTTGAAGGGACACATAAGCAGTATTTTTGCATGTGATGTATGTATAATTATCGTTTACGCTGATTTTATACACACGCCCGTGCCCGCACACACACACACACACACACACACACACACACACACACACACACACACACACACACACACACACACACACACACACACACACACACACACACACACACACACAAAATTCTCTCTCTCTCTCTCTCTCTCTCTCTCTCTCTCTCTCTCTCTCTCTCTCTCTCTCTCTCTCTCTCTCTCTCTCTCTCTCTCTCTCTCTCTCTCTCTCTCTCTCTCTCTCTCTCTCAAATCTTGTTCTTAGATAAAAAAAAAAAAAAAAAAAAGTGTAATTTTAAATCTTTCTTATCTCTTCAAAACTTCCAGGACATTTAATACAGGACCATAAAATACATGGACAGGTTCATGTTATTAACAATGATAATAATAATAGTAATAGAACAAAAAATCCTTGAAATTTCAAGAGACTATACGAACAAGTAATTGCTCCCCTGGTGAATAAGTCCTTTTGGAGATATATGTGTAAACAAAGTTGGTAAAACAAAATCATAGTGAGTAGTGCATAAATGCATACATGCACTCCCAGTGTGAAGAAATTAGTTTGCTATCATTGTAAAACATCTGTTTCTGGTTGCAAAATCACTTTATTAAACACACCTAAAAAGATTAGCATGATTTATTTTGTAGTGGAGAAAAATGTGATATTTTTTAGCCATGGTTGTTGTAATTAGTTCTAAGGGGGGGGGGGGGGTTAGTGCCCTCCTCCAAAAAACTTGATAAATATTCCAGTAGGCCTAGGAGCAGCACCACAGCCTACAATATTAGTATGAGTTTAATATTGTTTTTGTTTGAAAGTACTATTTATTACCTCAGAACTGTTGGTCTCTGATGTTGGAATTTCCATTTTACATTTTGGTGTAAAATTGCAAGTGATGAAAACAAGAATAAAAGAATAAAGATCCCCCCTGCCCTTCTTCTCATCTTCCCTCTTTAAAAAAAAGGAGATAGAATGACACTTCAAGGTTTTCAAAATATAAAAAAAAAAATCAAAAGTTTGTATTTTTTAAAATTTCCTTTTTTTTATTTTTGCAGGTATGAAAAATCAAATATACATTAAACTGAGGTTACAATGCTAATATACTTTCAATACTGTATACACATACACATTACATACATGTATGTCTATATGTCTGCACACATACATTGTTAAATAATTATGCAGACAAATGCATGAAAGCATACATACATATAATTGATACCTGCATATATACACATGCCAGTGTTGCGCCTTTGTTCTTTCTCAGAGTGTAATAACAAACTTCCTTGAATTCACTGAAAGCTGCTTTACTTTTCTGTTCAGTTATAAGAGCTAGTGTTACAGCAAACTATAGGCTAAATACACTGTGTGGAAGGGGCTACTGTCATTAATAAATGGTCATTCCTGTGTTGGCAATACATAAGTGTACAGTTCTCTCATCCCCAAACTTTTTGCGTGATATAGTTGAGGGGGCCAAACTTAGCTTTGAGCAGTTCCACAAGTTGGCATCTACAATTGTGAAATCCCCCCCCATGTGATCTTTAATAGTTGTAGAAATGCAATTAAGCCAACTCATACAAAAAAAAATGCAGTTTCACAGACCAAACTATCTTCAAAACCCCTGAAGACATTATGAGACCAGTAATTGTAGCTTGCAATTTGAAATCTTCTTTTCTGATAATCCTTTATTACTGATAAAAAAGTTGTTAAACAAGTGATAGTAGTATAAGGCTGTTTATGTTCATAATTAGACTACCACATGAATGGCCACACAGAGATAGTGAGCAAAAAATGTGGCAGATTAAGATTCATGCCTGAAGTGAAGTGTGATATAATAAATTAATATTAAATAGATTGTCATTATAATTATTTGATAAATTGTGCTGCCAGAATATATAAAAAAGTTACACATGTAGGTGAGGAAATGTTAAATCAAATTAATGTACAAATTGTGCTTCCTAACCAGTATTTAAGTAAAGGTGACCTGGAGGATGACCCAATTCAGTGAACCATAATGTATGGTCAGACGTTTGTTTCTGACCAAGTTCTAGAGATTCTTAGTACAGAATTCCTGAATGTGTACAAGTTCATTAAGAAAATAAATTTTATTTTATTTTTTTTAATATTCCAGATTAATTTGTATTGTTAGCCCATTCAGCACAGTTGACATCCATTCTTGCTATGATGAACTGAGCCACATTAATGAATGACTGATAATGCTGAGTATACATTCCACCCCTTCTTGTCTTACCACACACTCCCCTCCACCTACCTTTGCCTCTACTCCTCAGACACCAGAGTCCTCTTTCCCCTCACAAGAAAACCTTTGTCTCACAAAACTCCCCCATCAACTCCTTTATAGAAACTCTTGATGATATTCTAAACTATCTATAAAAGCCTATATACAATGGCAGTATGACAGTGTTGAAAACCTGAATAGGGTTTAATTGATGTTTTGCCAGCCAGTAGTAATTATGTGCTTGACATTGTGTAAAATGCATATAAACAAGGTTCTTATTAACAGATGGTTCCTTTTCTACTGATAATCATAAGTGCATGTACATGTGCATTACTGATGGTAATTAGAAGAAAAAGATCTTGTAAGGGTGATTGGGAAAAAATATATAAATTTTCATAAGATATAAAATTATAAGACATGTATTATTTGACTTGGTACTAAGAAAGATTAATAAATTTTGTAGCATATTTTTCTAATTGGTTTATATTGGCATAAATCCATTTTATATTCCTTAAAAAAAAATAATAAATTGTAGCTTGCTTTTTGGTGTTTGCATTTAACTACCTTTATCAGTAAACATTTACTAAGCGAAAGTTACTGAAAATACCATACATTACACAATGTCCCATTTCTTTCAAACAAATGGAAGAAAGTGAATAGAATAAAGACAAATACCTAAAATTTTATTTTCTCATTGTCAGACCATGATTTTTTTTTTTTTTTTTTTTTTTAACCACAAGATAAAAAGCAATTAAAATTAATGGAGAGGATTTAACAAATAGGTTAATCTTGAAATAATTTTATTAATAAGCTACCTAACCACAATGGGTTCTGTACAAGCTAGCAACAGCAGGTGCAAAAAGTAGCATCAGCAAAGGCTCACATAAAGAGTGTCACTCCACTGTTTTTCAGCTGGTATTTTTATTTTTATTTATTTTTTTTTCAAAATAGGTGCCAACACAGTATGGTCATCCCCATATAATGTTTTTTGCAATGAGGTAAAAATAAAGATATTTATCCAGATCTTTTAATACCTCGAACTACCAAAAATTTTACAGATACTTTTCAAAATCCTAAACCTTTCCAATAGTTGCAAAAAAGGTTCCCTTTTAACCAATCAAATACTTTTGGGTACAAAATTGTGGATGGCCTAGCAAATGATCTGTGGCTGAATTACCCGAAGACTCAATGATGTGAATGAGCAAAACGAAAAATACTAGTAACTGGAACATCTAAAAAAAAAAAAACACCAGGAACAAATAAAATTCTAAATCTGTAGAACACACAAAAACATTATCTATTTTGGTGTATGTGTTAATCTCTACAATAATCATAACCTGGTTATATGTAAATGTTCCAAAAGTATAAATTGACACACAGAAAAGGAATTAAAAAACAATACAAAACAAACAAAAAGAGATGAAAAAAAAAAAATCAAAAGATTCAACTACTTCATTCCATGAAAATTCGAACAAGTTAAAGTTAAAAAAGAACTAATTAAACATTCTAACACCACAATCTGATCTTCATATTACTCTGCACTGCTCTACTATAAAGCCTTAGCACTGTGGGATTCTTTCTCGTTTGTTATATATAAATATTACATAATGTACCTGAAAATAATGGTAATAGAGAATGGTATCCAGGCTTCCAAATGTTAATGTCCATATGTGTACCACTTTGAAAATAATAAGATATAATAAAAAATATTCACCTCTAATTTCAAATTGCAAAATAACCCTTAATTACGATAGAAATAACTTACACTCATCACTAATATAACCAAGGGTACTGAACACCCAAATGCCAGTTCAGCAGATTTTAAGAGTTCAAGAAACTGTCTGTACAGCTCTCTTATACTAGTTAACACAATACAGAAATGCTATACATTCATCTTTATTTCATTCATTAGTTACACAATACTGAAACTCACAAACTTCTCTTTAACATTACACTTCAAGAAAAAAGTATAAAAAGGATAAAAATCACTATTAATATTGAAAGTAGGGACAGATGCTTTGTGTATAGCTTAGTCATCCATGATTTACATTTGCATGCATCTCTGCTTGTTTCCACCCCCCCTCTTAATCTTTTTGTCTTTAATATTTATGTCAAGCTTTCAAAAATGTTAAGTCATACCTCATTCTTGTGTGAGAACATTAAACTGAGCTGAACATTTTACACTGAAGAGGGCTGAAACAATTTACAACCAAGTTTTTGTAAAAATTTAAGTATCCTCCACTGAGGACTATTACAATGCTTGGCAACATCCAAGCAATTTTCATGAAAATGTAAGTAACAATTCCAGCTGGCAATGTTCAGCTTGTATCAAAGCTGATATTAATGTGAGCTTCTTTCACCATAAAGAAATCAATCAGAAATTTGTTTTCAGCTAAACAATGACACTGAATATCAGTATCAATTTAGATGCAACTATGTTACTGGATATCAATTCACCGTGGTAGGTGGCACATCTCACAGTTTTCACTAGCTGTTTGATTGATAAATGTGCAGTGTTGGCAAGTCCAAGAGGTAGAGGAAGATGATGACTGAGCACTAGAACCTGCAGCTGCAGCTTCTTCACCAGCCCCTAGCACTGATGCTCCACCACCTGATGCCATCACCAACTGTTCCACAGTTGCCCAATGTTCAGACTGCTTCCATTCCAGTGCTTGTGCTCGATCACGTTTTTTTACTGATTCCAGTAATGGGCCTATATATTCCTGAAAGCATTTAGAAAATAATCTTGGTGAGAGATTCTAAATAACCAATAAATATATCATGCACAACTAAAAAATTAAAGAAAGCCTAGAGCTTTGGTTTGACATGAGTGTAATAAACATAAAGAACTTACTCTGAGCGGTAACATGTCCATTGTAGCAATAAATATTAGTACATGAAAGTCAGACACTGCTTCCAAAAACTGGTCATCACTGAACTTTTGTAGATATGAAGCTAATGTGTTGAAATCTTGTAAATGCCCTTCTACTAATCTGTGGAATAAAGAAAAGTTATAAATTACAATTTCAAATTCATTCTTTGAAACATTGTATGATGGTAGGAAGTGCAAATCCTGTTAAATGCTTGTTTGTTGATACATGAAATAGGAATATGGTGGGGATTTGTAAAAGGAGAGAGAGTTAAAGGTATAGGGTGATCAGATCAAACTGAGAGAATGTGTCAGAGGAGGGTAGAGTAAACACTGTATGAGGAAAACCGCAAGAACTATTATGAAGCAATAAAGGGTAAAATGGGTAGAAATGGTAGTTGTAGAGATAGGAGAAAAACCCAGAAAATGAGATATGGGAACTGGGGAGGGTGGTGAAATATTGGGAAGAATGTCAAGAGAGGAGGGATCTGGAGAATACATTGTTGTGACACAAGGGAGTCATCATGTGACCATCCAGGTGGGAGTGGTAAGGATAATGGGGAAGAAAGAGGGAATAATGATGCACATGGAGGAAAGGATGGAGTGGTTTTTGCGAGAGTGGGAGGATGAGGGGTAGGGGGAACTTGAGGAAGAGGATGGATATTATAAAACACTTTGAATGTAGAGTGAATACGAATGGAGGGTGGACAAGGAAGTGGAGCATTCTGTTGGGTCATGTTTAGGAAGTTTTGTATAACTTCAAGAGCTTCTGGAGGGGAGTTGGGTTGGGGTGGTCTGAGAAACAAAGTTTTTTTTATGTGGAGGAGAAAAGGAAATAGAATTCCAAAGAGCAGAGGAAGAGGTGGGTGAAAGAGAGGATTTGGTAAGAGAAGATGGGGTGGAATTGTCGGATGCGACAGATAGAGTGAGAAGAAGGGGTAGGCACCATGGAAGTGGTAGAGATTGGAGTATCTGGTTTTAGACTGGAAAAAAGAATTTTACTGGGAGAGAGAGAGAACAGAGATAGGATGATTCAGGGTAGAGAGAAGTGATACTGGGAGAGATATTGAGACCTCTTGAGAAGATGGGAGAACAGTGGATGTGACAAGGCGTGAACGATCAGAACAACTGCAAAAGGTAACTTTGCTTTATTGTATTTTGAGACATTGTTGGAAGAGAAGGGTATTGTCAGAGTATGGGGCTGTAGGGGTAATTACAAAGAATCCAACCCATTTGGCTGGGCCAAAAAGGGACTCAAAAGGTTTGCAGAGGTGGAAGCAGAAGAATGAGGACATTTCCAAGGTCTGCTTTTGTCATTTGTTGTGCTGTATCAATATTCCCATCACCCTTGCCACTGACCAAATTTTCCATGATGGCATATTCCAGTCACCAAGCCCTCAGCCAAATTGTTTTCATGACATGATAGTCATGTAAGAGACTGTTTTCCTTGGACAAACTCCATATCTCTCTGGATAGTCCATAACTAAGTACATTAATTTTTTTTTTTTTTTTTTTTTTTTGTAAGTTTCTTTAACACAACCTGTACACCTGTCATAGCAGGCAAGAATTCAGATCCTGGGCATGAAAATAGCATACTCCCAGGGGCTAGCACTTCCAGTCATGCATGGCTCACAGATGGTACATTACACACTCATTTATTTACAGAATTAATGCAAAAGCCCTTTCCTAAATGTCCATTTTGAAACTGTCAACTGTGTCACCTACATAAAAATCATATACTACTGTTAGACAGTACTGTACATATTAATTGAATCATATACAGAATGTCAACAGAGTCGGTATTGTCATTTGATTTTTTCTTTATTTTTACCTGTTACTAACGGGTCATGTGTACAAGGGTCATAAAATACTGCTTGGTCTGCAGGGTACAGCTGTAATTGTAGTGGACTTCTGTGCCCAAAGTCTGGACATTGCCAGATATCACCAGAGTTTATGACGCTCAGAGATTTCTGATACTCATTGGCGTTGGGTTAAAAATAAAATATGAAAGTTTAAAACTACACAAGTAATGTAATAGTTCTGAGATTATACTTAGCATTAATCACAAAAGAAAGGAGAGATTTAGTAGAGATAGATTTGAGGGAAAGTTCTGGGGCATGGGAGGGAGGAATGGGAGGGTGAGGGCTAAGGAGGAGGTTGGTAGCAATTCAGGAAAGGAGAGAGGAAGACAAATATTGTCAGAGACCAGAGGGAAGCAAAAAGATAATGAGTTATGAGATACTGATATATAGACAGAAATAGACAAAATGACAGTTATTTATGCTAGGTCACAGGAAATACTATTATAAACCCAAATTTTTCTTGATAAAGCATGCATTCAGTCAGGATGGGTGCATGGCTAAGACATAACTTGCTTTCTTCATTCACACATTGTAACTTGTAGATGCTGTTTTGTCTTGTCCGTTATTATTCATTATTCAAAATAGGTAATTTAATTAACTAATAGACTGACTGATATATAAAAAATAAATGCATATAATTTTCTCACTTATCAACAGTTTTGGAAACAGTAGGTAATACATAAGTTTTACATATAATCAGTTTAAGTCCAGTCAGATTTATTTTTCCTTCTCAGTTGAATGCCTTTAGTTTTCTTTTCTTAATCCAGTGGATCTGGATGACATGACAATTATGACAAGAAAAAAATTAGCTGATGGCCAGGGTGAAAGGTATGTGATGTCATGAAAAATTCAGCTGAAGGCCATGGCATGACCTTTGGCATATCTGACTGGTCTACAGTTGTAGTAAATGGATTGCAACTATCACTTGAACTGGTCTGTATCTCTTTATGGAGGGTTTGTTGTGGATGAGAGTTCTCACTGGTATGGCCGGGTGCTGAATGTGAAGTGGAGATCTATGGGGGAGCCAGAAGGCTCCCTAGTCAGCTAAAAACTGGGCAGTCCTGAGCTACTGCTGCTTGTTGTGGTCTACTAGAGGATCATGGATTGCTGATCTCAGTTAAAGATTCTACAGCTTAAGTATACTGAGGTCTGTGTAATCGAACAGGGAATGAGGGGAGCCTGCAGTCCAAGAGAGAGAGACAGGTGTCCGTGTCAGTGAGTTAAGTCTCTGCAGCGAGTCAAGAGAAGTGCCTGACAAGGTTGTGCAAGGACAAGGCTGTGGGCCTAATATGACTCAACCTGGGAGGTATGCAATGCTCCAGTTTGTTGGGGTCATGTTGCCACACCATGTCATATATGTACATGCCACCAAGAACTGAGTCCAGTCATGCCATGCCATATACATACATGCAAACCAGCAACTAGGGTTTAAGACAGGTATGTGAAACAGTCAAACCCTGGCTGACCAGATTTGATGCTTGAAGGCCATGTGTGTATTTGCAGGATACACATACGGTAGTTGAAAAATTTCTAAGACTTCACCCATGGGGATGGTTGCAAAAAACACCAACAACTCTGCTTGTACGACCAAAACTAAGTCGGTGGCCAATATCAAGGAGGTATTCAAAGACAAACAGGATGAGGAGTGCATGTGCCAGATTCTGGAGCAATCTTAAGTCCATGGTGGAAAA
>NC_061834.1:6749611-6767111 GCF_019202785.1 Penaeus chinensis | reverse complement strand
CTATTGGGTAATTTTGGTGGTTGAGATCACACTGATGTACATGTGCAAATCATAAGAAAGACTAGAAATCCTGTAGCTTATAGGAGGCAATTTCTTATGAAAAGAATGCATCATTAAATCAAGCATATATTGAATTTACAGTAATTATATCTCACTCTCACACTCACTCTCACTCTCACACACTCTCACTCTCACTCACTCACACACTCACTCTCTCACACTCACATCTCACACTCACTCTCTCACACACTCTCTCTCACACTCACTCTCACACTCTCACTCACACTCACTCACACACTCTCTCTCACACACTCTCTCTCACACTCACGCTCACTTCACACTCACACTCACACACACTCTCACACTCACTCCCACTCTCACTCTCACACACTCTCACTCACACTCACTCTCCACACTCACACTCACACATCACACTCTCTCTCAACACTCTCTCTCAACACTCACTCTCAACACTCACTCTCAACACTCACTCTCACACTCACCTCTCACACTCACTCTCACACTCACTCTCACGAACTCACTCTCACTCTCACACTCACTCTCACACTCACTCTCACAATCACACTCACTCTCACACTCACACTCACTCTCTCACACACTCTCACTCTCACACACTCACTCTCACAACTCACACTCACTCTCACACTCACTTCACAAACCCACTCTCACACCCACTCTCACACCCACTCTCACACCACTCTCACACTCACACTCACACTCACTCTCAACACTCTCTCTCACACTCAACACTCACACTCACATCTCACACTCACTCTCTCACACACTCACTCTCCACACTCACTCTCACTTTCACTCTCACACTCACTTTCACTCTCACACTCACACTCACACTCACTCTCACACTCACTCTCACAATCACACTCACTCTCACTCTCACCTCACACTCACTCTCACACTCACTCTCAAAACTCACTCTCAGACTCACTCTCACTCACTCTACACTCACTCTCACACTCACTCCACACTCACTCTCACACTCACCTCACACTCACACTCACATCTCACACTCACTCTCTCACTCACACTCACTTTCACTCTCACTCACTTTCACTCTCACATCACTTTCACTCTCACACTCTCTCACACACTCACTCTCACACTCACACTCACTCCCACTCTCACTCTCACCTCACACTCCTCTCACACTCACTCTCACACTCACTCTCACACTCACACTCACTCTCAACACTCACTCTCTCACACTCACTCTCACACTCACTCCTCACACTCACTCTCACACTCACTCTCACACTCACAACTCACTCTCACACACTCTCTCTCACACTCACTCTCTCACACACTCTCACTCTCACACTCATCTCACACTCACTCTACACTCACTCTCTCACACTCACTCTCACACCTCACTCTCACACTCCTCTCACACTCACTCCACACTCACTCCACTCTCACACTCACAACTCACACTCACACTCACACTCACTCTCACTCTCACTCTCACTCTCACACACTCACTCGCACACTCACTCTCACAATCACTCTCACACTCTCACTCACACTCACTCACACTCACTCACACACTCACTCTCACATCACTTTCACTCTCACTCACACTCACTCTCACACACACTCACTCTCACACTCATCTCACACTCACACTCACTCTCACTTTCACTCTCACCCTCTAACACTCTCTTTCCCACCAAAATTTCCCACCCCCAAAAATTCACGCTTACACCACTCTCACACTCACTTCACTCTCACACTCACTTTCACTCTCACACTCACTTTCACTCTCACACTCACTTTCACTCTCACACTCACTTTCACTCTCACACTCACTCTCACTCTCACACTCACTTTCACTCTCACTCCCTCACACACTCTCACTCTCTCACACACTCACTCTCACAATCACACTCACTCTCACTCTCCACACTCACTCTCACTCTCACACTCAACTCACACATCACACTCACACTCACACTCACACTCAACACTCACACTCACTCTCCACACTCACTCTCACTCTCACAACTCACTCTCACACCTCACTCTCACTCTCACACTCAACTCTCACACTCAATCTCACTCTCACACTCACGCTCACACTCACTCCTCACTCTCACACTCACTCTCACTCTCACTTTCACACTCACACTCACACTCACACTCATTCTCACACTCATTCTCACACTCACTCTCAACACTCACTCTCACTCTCACTCACTCACACACAGCACAGAGCTCTTAAGACGGACCTTATCACGCCTGATGTCAATTTGCGCAGGTAAGAAGTGAAAGACATGTGCTTAATATTCTGTTCTTTCATGTAACCTTCATCCCATGATCTAGTGGTATACAGTGGACACATTTGCCATTAGCACCATGCCGCACCTGCAATAAAATTTGATTTAGTTTGTGAGAGGAAAGACTGAAAAATATATATAATATATATACATACCATATATACACATACATACATATATATACAAACATACCATATATATAACATACATACCATAAATATACATATATATAGACATACATACCATATATAACATATATATACATACATAACCATATATATACATACATAACCATATATATATATAGATACATACACAGACACACACACACACACTCACTCTCACTTTCACTCTCACACTCACACTCACACTCACTTCACACTCACTTCACACTCACTCTCACTCTCACACACACTCTCACACTCACTTCACACTCACTCTCACTTCACACTCACTTTCACTCTCACTCACTTTCACTCTCACACTCACCTCTCACACTCACTCTCACACTCACACACACACACACATATACATACATACCATATTATATATATACACATACACATACACACACATATACATACATACCATATATATATAAATATATATATATAAGATGTACATATATATACATATACATACATACATATATATTTATACATACACACATATATATACACAAACATATATATCTATACCTAAACATATATATACATATATACATTACAAACATGTATATATAATGTTTATGTATGTATACATATATATAGATAGATATATATATATATATATATAAATACATACATACATATATGTATACATATATAAATATATACAAACATAAATACGTACATACATACATGTGCACACACACACACATACATATGTGTGCACACAAACACACACACACACATATACATACATACATACACACAAGCACACATACACATACACACACATATACACATACGCACGCACGCACGCATGCACGCACGCACGTACACACGCACACACACACACATATACATACATACATGCATATATACATACACACACACACGCGCACACACACACACACACACACACACGCACACGCACACGCACACGCACGCACACGTACATGCACACATATTTTTACTTGTATCAGCATCAGCAGTGTTGCCCACACATAATCCCACTCCCTAATTAGTGCTCGCCCAAGAGGGTTTATTACAGAAATCATAGTCCACCGCAGGAGTAATAAGTATAGTTTCAGTTTCCTACAGCCATGTAGTACAAGGTAAAATTTGCCTCTAATGGACAGAATGACTGAAAATAAGACACTTTTCATCTATGGTAATACTCTCACACACAGATAATAAGAAAGTTGTAAAACATGCAATACTTTGGCATACATTTACACAAAAATGTAATGGTACTACAATAATCAAAGAGAAAAATTAGATTCAATCATACATGAAATAATCTGCATAGGCAAAAAAAATGTCAGAAATTTTAAAAATGGGTTGCAACAACACACAAACAGGGAAACACGGCGATCAGATTTGGGAAAGTTTTGGCTCATGTGGTGATGTCTGTGGATTTCCAAGGAATTGCTGAAGTAATAGTGGCTTTAATCTCTGAGGGGCGCAGTCTCTTCATAAACAGAGATAGAGGGAAATGGATATCACTATCTTCTCGAGCATAAGAAATAAGAGTAATAAACAACACAGGTACAGTTCCTCTGGTCACATATTTAACACAAAAGGATGTAAATAATTGTTGCATATTACTGCAGACTAAGTCTACAACACCCTCGCAGAACCAGAGTTCTTAATGTCGTGTTCCCTCTAAGTTGGCACGAAGTGATAATAAACAGAAGATAGGAAAGGTTTGGTTTGGATTTTGGGTTCACACGATACCCTGGTTCTGTCTCTAGTGCGTTACTCTTAGTAACAAATACCGAATAATGATTGCAAGATTGGACGGCTGTGTGAAACTAAAGAATCACCAATAATAATAAGAAAGTTATGCCACACACAATACTCTGGTATATTTACAGGAAAATATAATGACATAAGAATGGGAAAAACTACACCCACTGATATATGAAATAATCTGTGCACGCAAATAATAATCTTAGAAATGAAGAAGACAGCTTGCGAATAATGTCGCATGGAGAGTAAGCTCACGGCGATTGTGACGAGGTAGCCACTGAGTAGATATGGTTATTGGGGGAGGGTCTGGGGACAAAGCCCTTGAGTTAGGAATGTTTTTGGCTCATAGTGGCTGGAGTAATAATGACTTAGTCTCGGGATCAGGTTAATTCATATACAACTAACATTTGTGATAAGATTAAGAAGTTCACACATATTACAGTGAAAGAACTGAAACAGGGAATAATTCCAAAGTTGGATGGCTGTGTGAAACAAAAAAAAATTCCCAAAAGATTCACATTCAGAGTTGTTTCATCATCTCAAGAAGTCAACCTCAATCTATCAACAACCAAGAGCAAGTTTTAAAATAAATCTTATAAACTTCATTGAAAAATATTTATAAAATAAATAATAGCTTTAATTCATACACATCTTTTGGTTTCACCGAAACGGAACTAATTTATGCAAGATGTTAAAAGTTTTGGATTTCATCATTCCACATTTTTTTCGCGATCCTCTCCCATGACAGTTATGTAAACTACCTCGAGAATAAATGAGAAAGTAAACAGAAACACATATAACTAAGTGACTCATTGTTAACAATTTCCTCGCTCACGTAATAGTTTTTGACGCAATTTGACATTTGCCACCTTTGGCAAAGAAACAAGGAAGGACTTTGCAAGAAGTCTGGGTTTTCATCCCGAAATGTACGCAATAACCAGGTATTATGTAGCATCATCACTCCTACAATTACGCCACAAACTGCGCTCACTTACCATGGTGGCGACTTCGTTCCAGCATTCGAGCTTCTGTTGTTGTGCCTCCCTGCCTGGCCGAGGGTATAGACGAAATGATCATTCGCCAGCGAGAGATTCAAAGTTGAAATCTCAAAACAAAAGGCGATCACGACCAATAAGAGTCAAATCAAATACTCGAAGAGTACTCGTATCACTTCTGGTGTAGGTTCTGAGAGTCCACGAAACACCGGTACATAATGTCTATGCTTACAGCTTGTGCATGTCATCACATCATCAGCTGTTGAGCGACTGACCGGGTAGTTTAAAACACTGACAGTCTCCCTTTTATTACTATATATCTTGTCGTGAACATTAGAAGCTTCTGTTGGGCCTATAGGAACATTCTCCATTACCTTTCCGCATGCTAAGATGTCAAAGTCTTCCGCTAATGAAATAATTAATGAAAATCTGTCATTTCCGCCATATAAAAATAAATCGCAGTACAATACATTGTCTAAAAGTAAATGATGTGGGGAAAAAGGATTGCACCCTTAGAATGAAATAGAAAAGCAGACAAAAGTTTACACACTTTCGTCGAAACATTTAAATAAAAACTAGCATTAGAAATATGAAAGTATACTTTCTGTACTTTGGATGTTACATATGTAAGCTGAAGCATTTGTGGCAATAACACAGTCAGACATCTTAATTACATTGCATCTATTTCCACTACTACATAACAAAATATACCCTTCTTCAAAAACCGTCAAGTTATGAAAGATCCTTGGAAAGAAAGACCAGTTCAATACTAAAGTGCATCCCATAGGACCTTAACCCATTCGCCTGTCGTTATTCCATGCAGGTGCATAGACTCTGGAGCGCCTACTGCCAGTCCGGCCGCCACGGTAAGCCTTCAGTGTTCAGTGCACCAATTGAGACAACTCTGCCTAGCGGAAGCAGGCCAAGCTACATATATGTAATGCCCGAGCGAAGCTAGCCTTCGTGAATCTCACTGACCTGAACTCAGAAGAATAGACAATGAAAACTAAAGAATGCACAATTTGAGCGACGGTGTTAGTAACAGAGTTCATTCGATTTTTTTTTTTTTTTTCGTCTAGTTGTCAGTATTCTGGCTGCAGGCAGTACTCTTCAAGAGACCCCTCACTGGCGGAGGTGAACCCTGACATTATTGCCACGTAGGGGGAGGTGGTCCATAGATAAGTATTGCTTTAGGTCAGGGGTTCCTAACCTGGGGGTTATGGGCCCCAAGGGAGTCACGGGGTACTTTCCAGGGGGCCATGGAGCAATATAAAACTTTTGACGTTGAGGTAAACTGAATTTTGTCTCACCTACAGTATCTAGATATAATTATCTCTAATATATAAATAAATTGGAATCTTTCCATTACGTGTTCTTGTCCTGTAGCTATTGACGCTATTCCTCTCTAGATATAATTATCTCTAATATATAAATAAATTGGAATCTTTCCATTACGTGTTCTTGTCCTGTAGCTATTGACGCCATTCCTCTCTCACTGCAACCCAAATATATAGAAATTATGCCGCGGAAACACCCACAATGCCAACAATCTTGATATAGTCAAATACAAATGTAATCCATCATGGTGAGCTGCTGTCTCCCCCAAAGACTTCACTTCAATTTCCCTGGCATGGCAGGTACCAGGGAAATTGCAGGGTAAAATATGAATAATATACACATAATCAAGTCATTATATTGTCTAATGCAGGGGCTATGCCCCTTACGACTCCCCTTCTAGAGGGCTATCGCCCCACAGTCCCCGCAATGACAGACAAAGAATCCTACACGTATTCACGGCAGGATAGAGCGTAGGACAGACTCGACATCGGGCGCTCCCTCATTTCGCATGTACGCTATACCCTGCCGTGAATACGTGTAGGATTCTTTGTCTGTCATTGCGGGGACTGTGGGGCGATAGCCCTCTAGAAGGGGAGTCGTAAGGGGCATAGCCCCTGCATTAGACAATATAATGACTTGATTATGAGTATATTATTCATATTTTACCCTGCAATTTCCCTGGTACCTGCCTGCTATCGGAGCCAAGATAGTTGGGGGGGGGGGGTCTGTAGTAAATGCCCTGCATATTTAGGTAGTAAAGGGTGAGATAAATCCATTGATATCAATATCGTTATGATCGGTCATGCGAAGGTATTCCGGATATTTACCTTGCTTTTAAGCTGACTAGAACGGTAGTAGGATCTTCAGGGTTAGGCACCTCCAGGGCAAGTCGGTATCGCTCTCGAGGGGTTGATCCGGATAGCATTGATGGTTGGAAGGGCATTAAGCTGGTATTAGATAGACAAGACCCTTCTAGCTACACCACAAGCAAGTCCAAAGGCAAAAGAATGAAGCAAGCAGTGTCTCTTCTTCCAACGACTCAAATTTAAATCACCCCTCTAACGATAAGGAACAAGGTTCTCATCCACGATAAATATTTCACAATACCTTCGCATGACCGATCACAATAATATATTGGTATTAGTGGATTCCTCTCACTCTCTACTACACAGATGTATAGAAATTTTGCAGCAGAAATTCCTCTCCACCTACCTACAATCTTAACTCTGATAGCAGGGGAAGGCTTGAATAGTACCAGGGAAACTGTGGGGTAAACCATGAAAGATATACGGAGAATTGGTCAGTATAATGTCCCCGCCTTGGACAACAGACAATTCACCACGTATGTACGGCAGGATAGAGCGTAGGACAGACTAGGCATGTTGATCGTACGCTCCTAACCTGACGTGAATACGGGGAGGATTCTTAGTCTTCCATTGCGGGGAGAGGGGTCGACTTATTCTGTGTATATCATTCAGATTTTGCCTCACAATTTCCCTGGTACATTTCATGCCCTCCCCTGCTGCCGGAGCCAAGATTGTGGGGGTTCGGCGGCAAATGGCCTACATATATGGGTAGTAGAGAGTGAGAGGAATCCAACGACACCAATATCGTCATGATCGGTCAAGCTAAGGCAATCTGAATATTTACCTCATCCACTTATGAAAAGTGAATCGCAGATGCTACCCCACCTTCCTAAGTCCCTGACGATTCGGCTGCTACACCTCATCATATGATTGAAAGAAGTTTTCACTGCGCCCCAACCTCGACTTACAGTCAGCATACAGCGCCCTTGATGTCCTCGAACAGCAATCTGTTGCCACTAAGGTGACCTCAAGAAGCTCCTTCATCCCAATTTCCAAGAACGAAGACTCGACAAGATATCTCTCTTCTAGTCTCAGAACAATCTACCTAAAAATCCGTTGTCACCGGGTACCTACTCGTATTTTAATTGACATAATAGAAAAAGCACTGCAGTTGCAGCCAAGAGGTGTTTGTTGCATAGGCGAGGTAGAAAAGTGACTAATCCTCATTACATCTATAGAGCCACAGGGTACTTTCAGGAACATGAAGCAATATGAAAATATTGACGTCAAATTAAACTGAATATTATATCGCCTACAGAATTTACATATGATCATCTCTCACCTATCAATAAATTAGAATTTTTACATAAAGTGTTCTCTTCCTAGAGCTATTGAGATCATACACTATTCATAACTAGTAATAACTAAACCTGATTAAGTGAAGTGACATCTGCGCAAATGTACACGAGACTACTATGCCTTAACAGGTTAAAAAGGGGGTACTGAAGTAACAACCATAATCCGAAATCCAACTTCAAACACCATGTTTGGAACCGTAAGTGCCCCTAGAAGCTAGTTAAACTGTAACGAATTTTTACGAGCTTCCATCTTCTCCTAGCATAAACGATGCTAAGATGTGGCTTGCTCTCCCAATCGATCTTAATTCTGAAAATGTCAAAGCCTAAAACATCAAACTATTATCCTAAATATTCTCCTGTAAGAACGCCGATGACGCTTCTCTGCTTAAGCCGCCTTCCTTGTAGAACCAGCCATGCGTCAACTTCAACCTTTCAACACCACACTAGCATGCCTACCTAGTTCAACTTATCAATTACTTTAATGCTCACCACCCAATCTCCAATGGTCCGACCAGTTATCAGTTCCACTAAAAAACAACAATACCGGTAGTCATTCCCTTGAAACATTGTCCTCAAATCGTATCCTCCCACATAATAAGCAACACATGTTAGTGGAGCGGTTCTTGGCCTCATCTTCGTCAGTTTCTACCAGTTTCAAGGCACAAAGGAACTGCCCCAGGGAAGGGACGGCATCATATATAAGATGTTAGCTCATCTAGGCAGAGGGGGCACGCAGAAACTACTCCATCATATGAAAGGCCAAATTCTCATCAAGCTGGAAAAAAAAACATCGTCCAACCCATTCCCTAGGCCTCTAGATCAAGGGTTGGGAACCTTTTTTTCTAGAAGTAGCCTTCGGGCCGAAGTGCCAAAGTGCCAAAGAGAACTCAACAGTACCTAGGTGTACAAATAATATAGGAAGGCAGTCAAACCAGTGATTAGATTGCATGGAAATTATTGAAAAAAGACTCAAATCATTAACTGTGAAAATCTCACCCATGCTAATTTGCTCCGCCACTATCACGTTGAGATCTATCCCACTAATGAGCTGCCTCGAAAAAAACAAGGAAAAAATGATTGTAGCTAGAATTAAATGCAAAATCCCAGAGCTCCATCCAAATCTCTTTGGATGGAGCTCTGTCAGATTCCTGCTTTGTCAACCGTAAACCCACCCTTGCCATTGTAGATTTCGAAAAAAGTCTTCGTTGGCAGCCCACCTAGCAATAACAACTATCCTTACTGAAAAAATAATCAAGGGGGAACTTCTTGGGTCTTTTGACAATTTAACGAAAAGAAAAGCCCCATTCCGCTTTCTGGGCATTTGATAAATGTACTCCCTAAGGGGGGACTCTGAGCCCCACACTCTTCAAGCTGCCCTTTCAAAATCAATTAAGCTACAATGTAGACGACCTACAGTTTTTAGTCACAGGATCCCCTACATCTAGTTCACACTCAACATCCCAGGATTTAGTCACCAAAATATACAATACGTGTGACCTATAAGTCAATCCTTCCAAATCTTCATCCCCCTTATGCACAGCTTAGTCCACCTGATCCTCCGACCTGACCTGACCTTCCTTCGCTTCCGTTCGTCTGTCTTCACCTGCCCATTGTTACCGCGTTGCCTCTCCTCTTCCTCATCAGATTTGAAGATGGAATCCAGGTGGATTTCGAAACTGATGTCTCATCTTCAATAAATCTAGTTTGTGCATTGTATTTTTTTTTTTCTATAATAGTGTCAACACGGTAGAGTTTTTGTTTAACCATATATTATATGTATATATATATTATATATAGGTATGTATGATAAGTATATGTATATATTTACATATACACATATACATACACACATTATGTATATATTTTTTGTGTATATGATATACATACATACATATATATATATATATATATATATATATATATATGTGTGTGTGTATTATATACATACACAGATAGGGCCTACACACATATATGTATTTCCCTACAATATATATGTATATAGATAGATTGATAGGTAGATAGATATTGAAATGTGTGTGTGTGAGTGAGTGAGTGTGTGTGTGTGTGTGTGTGTGTGTGTGTGTGTGTGTGTTTGTTTGTGTATGTAAATATGTGTATATGTGTGTGTGTGTGTGTGTGTGTGTGTGTGTGTGTGTGTGTGCATGGATACAAATACAAAAAATGCCTACCGTGTCATTTTGCAATTGCCATGCTTTTCATTATAGCAGTTCCAGTCCATAAAGGAAATCCTAACGAACTAACCAAACTATACTGTAATTAAAGATATGTGTGACACTACAATATAGGATAGATGTAATTTTTCTCACTTTGATAATTAACTCTTCTTTGTTGTTAACTATCCTCCCATTAACTCTCGACATTTCACTTGATTTTTTATATATATTAAAGAATATATATTTTACGGTATTTTTATACTAAATACATCAATGACATTCAATCTAACCTACGTTTGTATGTTGTAGCTGTATGGATCATAATTCATATAATATTCGCGTTTCCTGCGCTTCCAATTGTTGTTTTGTCTAGTGAACAGTAACTTTTACTTATGATCTGAACTTACGGCAGACGGCCGACTGGGAATTAATTAAGAATTCTCTAAGTGACATTTGTCATGAGTTGAATATGCTTTGCACAGTTCTATTTGATTTCAGCCGATGGGTGGAGCCTTAACCATGGCGTCACTCTCGGACATATCTGGCACCAAAAGCTTTATTTTTTGTTAACGTTCAGGTTTTGGTTTGTGTTACCTATAAACGTTTTCGGTAAGCCTTGGTGTTAACAGTTAACATTACAGACTAGAGCGCACAGCCTAGCTGGGGTATTGATGACATCACTAGCTGTTCGTCCTAGATCAGGGCTACTCAACTAAATATATGAGCAAAGGTCCAGTAGACAAGTTCATTATGTACAGAGGTCTGGATAAATATATTACATGCAATCATGAAAATAAAGACACCAATCTCAGTCCTTCATAGTGCTCCATATGATTTTCATAAATTTCATATTCACTCTTAGACTTGTTTATACAAAATATAAATATTTTATGTTATTGCTATTGCATGGAAACTATTTCAAACTTATATCTAAGACCCTGGGAGCATTAGTAGATTGAATACTATATAAGATAGACCACTAACTTAGCGTAGCAGTCAGTCGAGGAAATACACTTTCAGGAATCCATCGCCAGGACCTTCTTTTTTATTTAACATACTTTTCTCTATCTGGAGCCTGGGGTCCCGTTACAACACTCAGAACGTCCTGATTCAGACCGCGGGCCGCCAGTTGAGTAGCCCTGTCCTTTTTTGACTGGACAATGTTAACACAACCAGCCATAAGAAGTAATCTGGAAAAACTTTCTTACATTCTCAATTCACACATGCCACCGTGAGAACAACCTAAACAAAAAAAAAAAAAAAAAAAAAAAAACATCGATAGTGCGAATAAGAACTTTACTGGCAGTCTTAAAATCATTCTGCCCACACACACGTGCCAACCTATCTAATAAAGTCATCAACACGCATGAAGGACCCATCGCCAAATACGTCTTACATTTTATTTCGTGTCCTTTGATTGAACCAATTAATGAAATTTGATAATGAATGGGGGATGAGAGAAATGATTTTTTTGGATGAAGACTATGTCAGTCCTCTTCCAACTCTGGGGTAAAATAGAAGTTCCTCAGATGTGCTGGTGTGAGAATTGTTTTTATGGATTTATCTTAGCTCCCTCAGAGAAAACATAATGTCGGAGTTAACAAGTTTGGCTGCCCTGTCTCTGATGCTTCCCTGTCCCTACGAGATTGTAGGCGTTCTTGGTTTGTCCTCAATCTGGCTGGCACTACTTATTCTCCAGAGAACTTTGAGTGGTTGTTGGCTCGCCTGACACATTGCCACAGCTCTGTAAGGGAGGTCTGGTGGCCAAAGGATTCACACCATGCCAGCTACTTTTCCCTCTTTGTAGTTCCCTGATATTCCTGACAACCTCCCTCAGATTCTCAGAGGTTCTCTGTTTTCGATTTTTTTCCTGTACATGTTAACTCTAGGATTACACTATGACATTGGGGCCAGACCAGCATCCAAGGGGGTGGTGATAGTGCCATACTGATCCCCCGTGGCAGCCTCATTGATTCTCTCCACCAAAGCCGCAGTGGCGAAAGTGAGATATAGGACCCATCCTCTGACATGCTTTGGCTCATGGGTGTTGTGATATGCAGTTTCGTCTATGCGATAGTCTATGATATCTGCTCTCCTACAGGGAACCAGGATGGGATGGTGCACACTGAAATCTCCCCGTGATTGAAAGGTCCTACGCTGCTGTAGCACATACCTTGTTGATATTTAAATTCCTACAACCTGGCCTTCTGTACACATTGTACAGCTGGGCTCCCAACCAGGTGAATCTCAACAATTAGAGCTTCAACATCAACTCGACAGTGTGGCGGATTAGCTACCAGAGCAGGCGACTGTTGCTCTGACCAGGGTGATCAAGCCTCTGGTGTCAGCTGCTCATGGCAACACAAAAGCATGATACCTTGAGAAGCGGCAGAATCCCTTGTTAGCATCTCCTGGAGCATGACAGTGCCAGTGTTTCTTGATCACACAATTAGATGGAGAAAAATCATTGATGTTCCACTATATATTGTGTGCCATGATGTTTCTCTGTATGACGTATATGTGTATCATTAAAAACGCCAATGTATTCGGATTCATTGTCAGATGCCTCAGTGATGGTGACATCAGACATGTTGGAGTCTGACACCTCCATGTTGAAGTCTCGCTGGTTGAGGGATCTTAATCTGATTCAGAGTTATCTGTCAGGCTAACTAGGGGTCAAATGGGATATGGAGAGCCCTTCGTAGCTATGACTTTTATTGTCAGTGCTTTGCTTCCCTTTTTGGTTAAGGGCCTTTGGAGGCTCAACCTGACTTGGCTCTGTCTGCATGGGTTCGGCCTGAGTTAGCTTTTTCATTGTGGGCTCTGCCTGTGAGGGTTCGGCCGAAGTTGGAGCAAGAAGGAGAGTCTCGCCCGGAAGTGAAGTGGGAGCTGGTTTGGATGAGTCCAGCTTCCTCGCCTTCAGGGTTGCGACAGTCTGGGTCATTGCTGTCATGGCGACCCTGACTGCCTTCTCTGCCTCTTCACTCATCCTCCCCAAAGTTGTTGCTACTGCAGTGACTACAGCAGTTCAAGAGGAGCGTCACATCCTTCTCGTCAAAGAGAAAGGGCTGATCGGCTCTTGCAGAGGATCTTGTGGTATTCTTTGAACCTTCATGGTTCTTTAAGTGAGCCCTCACAGGGTGCTGGAGGTATTCGATGTAGTTTGGGGAGTTGCATGCTTCATCTTAGAAAGTGAGGGAACCCTTTCCCTCTTGTCTCTAGACATGGATGCCCAGGGGAGTAGGAACAAAGTCTGGTTTTCCAACAACCTCCTGTCGCCTGAGGGCTGACTCCTTCCTCACAGAGCAGGCCAGGCTCCAGGCATGATACTTCTTGGCACAGTCGGGATATTTGGCTACAGGCGATGTCAGTGGGAACTCACACCCACGACAACACTGGTGACCCACGAGTGAAACGTCATGGCATATCGATCACTCGCTTAGCTCACTCTCTGAAGGGGGGGGGGGGAGTACCTGTAGCAGGAGAAGAGGGAAGGGAGGAGTTCAGAGAGAAAGGGGTGGTGGTGGGAGTGAGAGAAAGGGATAAAGGAGAGAAATAGGTTGGGAAGGTTAAGGAGGAAAAGGAGGGAAGTAGTATGGGCCAGATGTGAGGCTTAAAGTGGGAGTGGAGGAGTAAGTTTAAGGAAAATTTGGGAGTAAGAGCGGGGAAAGGAAAGGGAGAAGAGATGGGAAGTAGAAAGAGGAGGGTGAAAGAGGGACAACGGAGGGGAGAAATACTCATATTTTTCGTTCCGTGATATTATTTAATGGTTTGTAAAAATAGTTTTCAGTTAGTGCAAGGATTTCACAGAGTGAGTCTGATTTGATCTTTTGAGAACACAACTAATTTGGAAATCTTATTTTATAATAGCATATCATCATCATTAAGCAGATATACGTGCTGGTAAATAAACGAGAAGGATTGATAAACACCCATTTTGCATCACTCAAGAATACACACCATTGAGCTCATACAGCGATTACAAAAGCTTAATTTATGAATATGGCCTTCAGATCTAATGTTCGCATTCAATATGAAAACCTTTTATAATGAGATGAGCTCAATCAAATGTGACTGCATTGCGGTATTTATATTCAATGTAAGCGAAGCGATGCTGAATATCAGAAAGTCACAAATTCAGTGGAAAAAGGTTTCTTCAAGAAATGTTCCTTTCGTGGACTACGTTGGGAAGGAAAAATGTTGTCGAATATTGTATTTGAAAGGTACTGTGTAGTATTTTGTGTAATGTCGAATAACAAATCTATAAACTAAGGCCTGTGAACCCGATGCAATCATGACAGGATCATATACAATATGGGAACTATGACTGTACTCGCAGTGCCCATGTAAATGAGGCAAGAACCTTAGCAGATTCCTCTCACGAACTAAGTTCTCTCACTTATCACTGTTTCCCCTCTCTCTGCCTGAGTTCTCAGGAGGTGTAAGTACATTTTGTCTCTGATTCTCTTCGTGTTCATTGTTCCCTCACACCTATGTTCCACGTAATTTTAAGGTTGAGACTCAGAGCTTGCAGGAGCGTATACGCGGTCTCTCCCTTTCGTTTTCTTCACGAGGCTGGCAGGTGAACAGGCAGGCTTTGGCACAGGAGAAAGTGGGTTGCCCGTTTATAGATGCTCTCTGCCCAGGATATGTAGTTATATGTACTACCTTATTCCTCATAACCTTCACAGGTAGCTCTTAATTTTTCCTCTCGTTCACTTGCAAGCAGGGGTGTCATGTCAGTGTTCTGGTAATAGATCTTGCTTCTCGAGTTCTTTACCTAATTTGCGGCTGCCTCCGTTGGAGCTCGCAAAACGGTTTTCTTCAGGCTGAGGGTCCGTATCGAGGGGCTACCCTCTATTGATTGAACTGATTGTCACTCCCCTTTAAAATGATAAAACGTAGAGAAACTGAAAAATCAAGGAACAGGTATGGACAAAATAAACAAACGTACGTAAAATACAAAATGATGAAAAACAAACCTTCATTTATTTACGGTAGACTACTGAAATCACGTGACCCATCCGAAAAACCATCGGTTACAGGAATTAGACAAATACTTAGATCCTCCCAAATACTTAACTTGTATGGAGCTACAAAGTTTCTCCATTATCAGTAGGCTGTGAGTCTTTCTTATTATCATTAATCCTATTAATTCCTGTGTGGTTTGTGACCAAACTATTACCACGTATGTAAGTACATGAGCACTTCAAGTTTAAAATACAGAAATACATTTCGTACAACAAATGCTCGCTTGCCATTTAATGAAATATTAAACTGTTATGTAGTTACCGATTTCCATCAGATTTAAAGATTTTTCACCATATATAACAGAAATTTGGCGGTGGAGTAATTATTTCATTTGATATTGATATTCATTCCGAGATTATTCGTCTCTCCCGCTTTATGAAAAACTAGCAAGACTTCATATCTCTAAAACCATCCTGACCCAAATAATTCGGTTTCAAGACTTAAATGTAACGATTTCAGACACAGTTGATTTCTATCAGTCTTAGATCACTGTACGCCAAAGACGGATCTGCCCACATCATAGAGTAGCTATGATTCTTTCAGAGTAGAATAACTATCAACAACTTAAGGTGTCTTTTGACTTTGGCAGAGAAGCGAAAGTTACGAAATGATAAGTTTGCGTGATCCGGAATTCTGGTGATAAATGTAGATACGGATATTATTCATCTCAACGAAGCAAATGAAGGTATGAAAAATAGTACTCAAATGACCGCTGTTACTTGTCGAGTCCCCATGATAGTCGTTGCAAGAACCTGTATACTAGCATATTCCTCTCTTAACCCTCCCCTCTGTGCCTATGTCGGTCTCTGTCCCCTTCGTCATGTGTAAGTATGGTATCCGTTGTGGTCAGCAGTTTAATGATTGGACCCGTATCCCTCCTGTATTTTAGTTTGTAGGCCCGTATCCTTCCCGTGCCTACCTGCTGAGACCCGTATCCCTCCCGCGTTTCCCTGTTTATATCTGTATCCCTCTTGTGAGTACCGGCTTACCTGTATCCCTCCCATGTGTAAGTCTTTATCCCTCCTGAATGCACCTGCTTATACGTATCCCTTCAGGGCATACCTTTTTAAACCTGTATCCCTCCCTTATGTGCGTGTGTGTGCGTTTTGATCCTACCATACCTATGTAAGTCCAGGCCTTTCCCACATTACCTGCTTAAGCTATATTAGTCTCGCGTGCACCTGTTTTGGGCCTTATCCCTCCCATTTTCACCTGCTTAGACCCGTATCCCTCCCGTGTGTACCTGCTTAGGCCCGTATCCCTCCCGTGTACACCTGCTTAGGCCCGTATCCCTTCCGGGTATACCTGCTTATGCCCGTATCCCTCGGCTGCAGACGACAGACATGGTCGGCTGGAGAAGCAAATGTTGACAATGTTCTTCACGTATTTTGCAGTTTGAGCCCATGTTCGCCTGACACCCTTTGGCACCAGAGTGGGCATCGAGGTAAGAGTGGCACCCTTTGGGCACTGACAAGCAAGTGAAGAAGAAAGAATCGAAGAAAGACGGACGAAAATAAAGATAATAACTTGGGAAGGGGGCTATCAAGTATCAGTCATTTTCGTTCGCTTC
>NC_061834.1:6709611-6722111 GCF_019202785.1 Penaeus chinensis | reverse complement strand
ATCAGTATCTTTATCAGTATCTTTATCAGTATCTTTATCAGTATCTTTATCAGTATCTTTATCAGTATCTTTATCAGTATCTTTATCAGTATCTTTATCAGTATCTTTATCAGTATCTTTATCAGTATCTTTATCAGTATCTTTATCAGTATCTTTATCAGTATCTTTATCAGTATCTTTATCAGTATCTTTATCAGTATCTTTATCAGTATCTTTATCAGTATCTTTATCAGTATCTTTATCAGTATCTTTATCAGTATCTTTATCAGTATCTTTATCAGTATCTTTATCAGTATCTTTATCAGTATCTTTATCAGTATCTTTATCAGTATCTTTATCAGTATCTTTATCAGTATCTTTATCAGTATCTTTATCAGTATCTTTATCAGTATCTTTATCAGTATCTTTATCAGTATCTTTATCAGTATCTTTATCAGTATCTTTATCAGTATCTTTATCAGTATCTTTATCAGTATCTTTATCAGTATCTTTATCAGTATCTTTATCAGTATCTTTATCAGTATCTTTATCAGTATCTTTATCAGTATCTTTATCAGTATCTTTATCAGTATCTTTATCAGTATCTTTATCAGTATCTTTATCAGTATCTTTATCAGTATCTTTATCAGTATCTTTATCAGTATCTTTATCAGTATCTTTATCAGTATCTTTATCAGTATCTTTATCAGTATCTTTATCAGTATCTTTATCAGTATCTTTATCAGTATCTTTATCAGTATCTTTATCAGTATCTTTATCAGTATCTTTATCAGTATCTTTATCAGTATCTTTATCAGTATCTTTATCAGTATCTTTATCAGTATCTTTATCAGTATCTTTATCAGTATCTTTATCAGTATCTTTATCAGTATCTTTATCAGTATCTTTATCAGTATCTTTATCAGTATCTTTATCAGTATCTTTATCAGTATCTTTATCAGTATCTTTATCAGTATCTTTATCAGTATCTTTATCAGTATCTTTATCAGTATCTTTATCAGTATCTTTATCAGTATCTTTATCAGTATCTTTATCAGTATCTTTATCAGTATCTTTATCAGTATCTTTATCAGTATCTTTATCAGTATCTTTATCAGTATCTTTATCAGTATCTTTATCAGTATCTTTATCAGTATCTTTATCAGTATCTTTATCAGTATCTTTATCAGTATCTTTATCAGTATCTTTATCAGTATCTTTATCAGTATCTTTATCAGTATCTTTATCAGTATCTTTATCAGTATCTTTATCAGTATCTTTATCAGTATCTTTATCAGTATCTTTATCAGTATCTTTATCAGTATCTTTATCAGTATCTTTATCAGTATCTTTATCAGTATCTTTATCAGTATCTTTATCAGTATCTTTATCAGTATCTTTATCAGTATCTTTATCAGTATCTTTATCAGTATCTTTATCAGTATCTTTATCAGTATCTTTATCAGTATCTTTATCAGTATCTTTATCAGTATCTTTATCAGTATCTTTATCAGTATCTTTATCAGTATCTTTATCAGTATCTTTATCAGTATCTTTATCAGTATCTTTATCAGTATCTTTATCAGTATCTTTATCAGTATCTTTATCAGTATCTTTATCAGTATCTTTATCAGTATCTTTATCAGTATCTTTATCAGTATCTTTATCAGTATCTTTATCAGTATCTTTATCAGTATCTTTATCAGTATCTTTATCAGTATCTTTATCAGTATCTTTATCAGTATCTTTATCAGTATCTTTATCAGTATCTTTATCAGTATCTTTATCAGTATCTTTATCAGTATCTTTATCAGTATCTTTATCAGTATCTTTATCAGTATCTTTATCAGTATCTTTATCAGTATCTTTATCAGTATCTTTATCAGTATCTTTATCAGTATCTTTATCAGTATCTTTATCAGTATCTTTATCAGTATCTTTATCAGTATCTTTATCAGTATCTTTATCAGTATCTTTATCAGTATCTTTATCAGTATCTTTATCAGTATCTTTATCAGTATCTTTATCAGTATCTTTATCAGTATCTTTATCAGTATCTTTATCAGTATCTTTATCAGTATCTTTATCAGTATCTTTATCAGTATCTTTATCAGTATCTTTATCAGTATCTTTATCAGTATCTTTATCAGTATCTTTATCAGTATCTTTATCAGTATCTTTATCAGTATCTTTATCAGTATCTTTATCAGTATCTTTATCAGTATCTTTATCAGTATCTTTATCAGTATCTTTATCAGTATCTTTATCAGTATCTTTATCAGTATCTTTATCAGTATCTTTATCAGTATCTTTATCAGTATCTTTATCAGTATCTTTATCAGTATCTTTATCAGTATCTTTATCAGTATCTTTATCAGTATCTTTATCAGTATCTTTATCAGTATCTTTATCAGTATCTTTATCAGTATCTTTATCAGTATCTTTATCAGTATCTTTATCAGTATCTTTATCAGTATCTTTATCAGTATCTTTATCAGTATCTTTATCAGTATCTTTATCAGTATCTTTATCAGTATCTTTATCAGTATCTTTATCAGTATCTTTATCAGTATCTTTATCAGTATCTTTATCAGTATCTTTATCAGTATCTTTATCAGTATCTTTATCAGTATCTTTATCAGTATCTTTATCAGTATCTTTATCAGTATCTTTATCAGTATCTTTATCAGTATCTTTATCAGTATCTTTATCAGTATCTTTATCAGTATCTTTATCAGTATCTTTATCAGTATCTTTATCAGTATCTTTATCAGTATCTTTATCAGTATCTTTATCAGTATCTTTATCAGTATCTTTATCAGTATCTTTATCAGTATCTTTATCAGTATCTTTATCAGTATCTTTATCAGTATCTTTATCAGTATCTTTATCAGTATCTTTATCAGTATCTTTATCAGTATCTTTATCAGTATCTTTATCAGTATCTTTATCAGTATCTTTATCAGTATCTTTATCAGTATCTTTATCAGTATCTTTATCAGTATCTTTATCAGTATCTTTATCAGTATCTTTATCAGTATCTTTATCAGTATCTTTATCAGTATCTTTATCAGTATCTTTATCAGTATCTTTATCAGTATCTTTATCAGTATCTTTATCAGTATCTTTATCAGTATCTTTATCAGTATCTTTATCAGTATCTTTATCAGTATCTTTATCAGTATCTTTATCAGTATCTTTATCAGTATCTTTATCAGTATCTTTATCAGTATCTTTATCAGTATCTTTATCAGTATCTTTATCAGTATCTTTATCAGTATCTTTATCAGTATCTTTATCAGTATCTTTATCAGTATCTTTATCAGTATCTTTATCAGTATCTTTATCAGTATCTTTATCAGTATCTTTATCAGTATCTTTATCAGTATCTTTATCAGTATCTTTATCAGTATCTTTATCAGTATCTTTATCAGTATCTTTATCAGTATCTTTATCAGTATCTTTATCAGTATCTTTATCAGTATCTTTATCAGTATCTTTATCAGTATCTTTATCAGTATCTTTATCAGTATCTTTATCAGTATCTTTATCAGTATCTTTATCAGTATCTTTATCAGTATCTTTATCAGTATCTTTATCAGTATCTTTATCAGTATCTTTATCAGTATCTTTATCAGTATCTTTATCAGTATCTTTATCAGTATCTTTATCAGTATCTTTATCAGTATCTTTATCAGTATCTTTATCAGTATCTTTATCAGTATCTTTATCAGTATCTTTATCAGTATCTTTATCAGTATCTTTATCAGTATCTTTATCAGTATCTTTATCAGTATCTTTATCAGTATCTTTATCAGTATCTTTATCAGTATCTTTATCAGTATCTTTATCAGTATCTTTATCAGTATCTTTATCAGTATCTTTATCAGTATCTTTATCAGTATCTTTATCAGTATCTTTATCAGTATCTTTATCAGTATCTTTATCAGTATCTTTATCAGTATCTTTATCAGTATCTTTATCAGTATCTTTATCAGTATCTTTATCAGTATCTTTATCAGTATCTTTATCAGTATCTTTATCAGTATCTTTATCAGTATCTTTATCAGTATCTTTATCAGTATCTTTATCAGTATCTTTATCAGTATCTTTATCAGTATCTTTATCAGTATCTTTATCAGTATCTTTATCAGTATCTTTATCAGTATCTTTATCAGTATCTTTATCAGTATCTTTATCAGTATCTTTATCAGTATCTTTATCAGTATCTTTATCAGTATCTTTATCAGTATCTTTATCAGTATCTTTATCAGTATCTTTATCAGTATCTTTATCAGTATCTTTATCAGTATCTTTATCAGTATCTTTATCAGTATCTTTATCAGTATCTTTATCAGTATCTTTATCAGTATCTTTATCAGTATCTTTATCAGTATCTTTATCAGTATCTTTATCAGTATCTTTATCAGTATCTTTATCAGTATCTTTATCAGTATCTTTATCAGTATCTTTATCAGTATCTTTATCAGTATCTTTATCAGTATCTTTATCAGTATCTTTATCAGTATCTTTATCAGTATCTTTATCAGTATCTTTATCAGTATCTTTATCAGTATCTTTATCAGTATCTTTATCAGTATCTTTATCAGTATCTTTATCAGTATCTTTATCAGTATCTTTATCAGTATCTTTATCAGTATCTTTATCAGTATCTTTATCAGTATCTTTATCAGTATCTTTATCAGTATCTTTATCAGTATCTTTATCAGTATCTTTATCAGTATCTTTATCAGTATCTTTATCAGTATCTTTATCAGTATCTTTATCAGTATCTTTATCAGTATCTTTATCAGTATCTTTATCAGTATCTTTATCAGTATCTTTATCAGTATCTTTATCAGTATCTTTATCAGTATCTTTATCAGTATCTTTATCAGTATCTTTATCAGTATCTTTATCAGTATCTTTATCAGTATCTTTATCAGTATCTTTATCAGTATCTTTATCAGTATCTTTATCAGTATCTTTATCAGTATCTTTATCAGTATCTTTATCAGTATCTTTATCAGTATCTTTATCAGTATCTTTATCAGTATCTTTATCAGTATCTTTATCAGTATCTTTATCAGTATCTTTATCAGTATCTTTATCAGTATCTTTATCAGTATCTTTATCAGTATCTTTATCAGTATCTTTATCAGTATCTTTATCAGTATCTTTATCAGTATCTTTATCAGTATCTTTATCAGTATCTTTATCAGTATCTTTATCAGTATCTTTATCAGTATCTTTATCAGTATCTTTATCAGTATCTTTATCAGTATCTTTATCAGTATCTTTATCAGTATCTTTATCAGTATCTTTATCAGTATCTTTATCAGTATCTTTATCAGTATCTTTATCAGTATCTTTATCAGTATCTTTATCAGTATCTTTATCAGTATCTTTATCAGTATCTTTATCAGTATCTTTATCAGTATCTTTATCAGTATCTTTATCAGTATCTTTATCAGTATCTTTATCAGTATCTTTATCAGTATCTTTATCAGTATCTTTATCAGTATCTTTATCAGTATCTTTATCAGTATCTTTATCAGTATCTTTATCAGTATCTTTATCAGTATCTTTATCAGTATCTTTATCAGTATCTTTATCAGTATCTTTATCAGTATCTTTATCAGTATCTTTATCAGTATCTTTATCAGTATCTTTATCAGTATCTTTATCAGTATCTTTATCAGTATCTTTATCAGTATCTTTATCAGTATCTTTATCAGTATCTTTATCAGTATCTTTATCAGTATCTTTATCAGTATCTTTATCAGTATCTTTATCAGTATCTTTATCAGTATCTTTATCAGTATCTTTATCAGTATCTTTATCAGTATCTTTATCAGTATCTTTATCAGTATCTTTATCAGTATCTTTATCAGTATCTTTATCAGTATCTTTATCAGTATCTTTATCAGTATCTTTATCAGTATCTTTATCAGTATCTTTATCAGTATCTTTATCAGTATCTTTATCAGTATCTTTATCAGTATCTTTATCAGTATCTTTATCAGTATCTTTATCAGTATCTTTATCAGTATCTTTATCAGTATCTTTATCAGTATCTTTATCAGTATCTTTATCAGTATCTTTATCAGTATCTTTATCAGTATCTTTATCAGTATCTTTATCAGTATCTTTATCAGTATCTTTATCAGTATCTTTATCAGTATCTTTATCAGTATCTTTATCAGTATCTTTATCAGTATCTTTATCAGTATCTTTATCAGTATCTTTATCAGTATCTTTATCAGTATCTTTATCAGTATCTTTATCAGTATCTTTATCAGTATCTTTATCAGTATCTTTATCAGTATCTTTATCAGTATCTTTATCAGTATCTTTATCAGTATCTTTATCAGTATCTTTATCAGTATCTTTATCAGTATCTTTATCAGTATCTTTATCAGTATCTTTATCAGTATCTTTATCAGTATCTTTATCAGTATCTTTATCAGTATCTTTATCAGTATCTTTATCAGTATCTTTATCAGTATCTTTATCAGTATCTTTATCAGTATCTTTATCAGTATCTTTATCAGTATCTTTATCAGTATCTTTATCAGTATCTTTATCAGTATCTTTATCAGTATCTTTATCAGTATCTTTATCAGTATCTTTATCAGTATCTTTATCAGTATCTTTATCAGTATCTTTATCAGTATCTTTATCAGTATCTTTATCAGTATCTTTATCAGTATCTTTATCAGTATCTTTATCAGTATCTTTATCAGTATCTTTATCAGTATCTTTATCAGTATCTTTATCAGTATCTTTATCAGTATCTTTATCAGTATCTTTATCAGTATCTTTATCAGTATCTTTATCAGTATCTTTATCAGTATCTTTATCAGTATCTTTATCAGTATCTTTATCAGTATCTTTATCAGTATCTTTATCAGTATCTTTATCAGTATCTTTATCAGTATCTTTATCAGTATCTTTATCAGTATCTTTATCAGTATCTTTATCAGTATCTTTATCAGTATCTTTATCAGTATCTTTATCAGTATCTTTATCAGTATCTTTATCAGTATCTTTATCAGTATCTTTATCAGTATCTTTATCAGTATCTTTATCAGTATCTTTATCAGTATCTTTATCAGTATCTTTATCAGTATCTTTATCAGTATCTTTATCAGTATCTTTATCAGTATCTTTATCAGTATCTTTATCAGTATCTTTATCAGTATCTTTATCAGTATCTTTATCAGTATCTTTATCAGTATCTTTATCAGTATCTTTATCAGTATCTTTATCAGTATCTTTATCAGTATCTTTATCAGTATCTTTATCAGTATCTTTATCAGTATCTTTATCAGTATCTTTATCAGTATCTTTATCAGTATCTTTATCAGTATCTTTATCAGTATCTTTATCAGTATCTTTATCAGTATCTTTATCAGTATCTTTATCAGTATCTTTATCAGTATCTTTATCAGTATCTTTATCAGTATCTTTATCAGTATCTTTATCAGTATCTTTATCAGTATCTTTATCAGTATCTTTATCAGTATCTTTATCAGTATCTTTATCAGTATCTTTATCAGTATCTTTATCAGTATCTTTATCAGTATCTTTATCAGTATCTTTATCAGTATCTTTATCAGTATCTTTATCAGTATCTTTATCAGTATCTTTATCAGTATCTTTATCAGTATCTTTATCAGTATCTTTATCAGTATCTTTATCAGTATCTTTATCAGTATCTTTATCAGTATCTTTATCAGTATCTTTATCAGTATCTTTATCAGTATCTTTATCAGTATCTTTATCAGTATCTTTATCAGTATCTTTATCAGTATCTTTATCAGTATCTTTATCAGTATCTTTATCAGTATCTTTATCAGTATCTTTATCAGTATCTTTATCAGTATCTTTATCAGTATCTTTATCAGTATCTTTATCAGTATCTTTATCAGTATCTTTATCAGTATCTTTATCAGTATCTTTATCAGTATCTTTATCAGTATCTTTATCAGTATCTTTATCAGTATCTTTATCAGTATCTTTATCAGTATCTTTATCAGTATCTTTATCAGTATCTTTATCAGTATCTTTATCAGTATCTTTATCAGTATCTTTATCAGTATCTTTATCAGTATCTTTATCAGTATCTTTATCAGTATCTTTATCAGTATCTTTATCAGTATCTTTATCAGTATCTTTATCAGTATCTTTATCAGTATCTTTATCAGTATCTTTATCAGTATCTTTATCAGTATCTTTATCAGTATCTTTATCAGTATCTTTATCAGTATCTTTATCAGTATCTTTATCAGTATCTTTATCAGTATCTTTATCAGTATCTTTATCAGTATCTTTATCAGTATCTTTATCAGTATCTTTATCAGTATCTTTATCAGTATCTTTATCAGTATCTTTATCAGTATCTTTATCAGTATCTTTATCAGTATCTTTATCAGTATCTTTATCAGTATCTTTATCAGTATCTTTATCAGTATCTTTATCAGTATCTTTATCAGTATCTTTATCAGTATCTTTATCAGTATCTTTATCAGTATCTTTATCAGTATCTTTATCAGTATCTTTATCAGTATCTTTATCAGTATCTTTATCAGTATCTTTATCAGTATCTTTATCAGTATCTTTATCAGTATCTTTATCAGTATCTTTATCAGTATCTTTATCAGTATCTTTATCAGTATCTTTATCAGTATCTTTATCAGTATCTTTATCAGTATCTTTATCAGTATCTTTATCAGTATCTTTATCAGTATCTTTATCAGTATCTTTATCAGTATCTTTATCAGTATCTTTATCAGTATCTTTATCAGTATCTTTATCAGTATCTTTATCAGTATCTTTATCAGTATCTTTATCAGTATCTTTATCAGTATCTTTATCAGTATCTTTATCAGTATCTTTATCAGTATCTTTATCAGTATCTTTATCAGTATCTTTATCAGTATCTTTATCAGTATCTTTATCAGTATCTTTATCAGTATCTTTATCAGTATCTTTATCAGTATCTTTATCAGTATCTTTATCAGTATCTTTATCAGTATCTTTATCAGTATCTTTATCAGTATCTTTATCAGTATCTTTATCAGTATCTTTATCAGTATCTTTATCAGTATCTTTATCAGTATCTTTATCAGTATCTTTATCAGTATCTTTATCAGTATCTTTATCAGTATCTTTATCAGTATTATGTTTTTTGAGACATACATTAACTAACAGCAATATTAGATGCCATAAAATATTTGAAAATCAAGGAAAAGGGTAAGCACGTGAGTCAGGTAGTATTCATAATTGGCTCACTGGTGACAGTACTTCTGAAGCCATCTATGTGTAAAAACATTTAACAATTTAAACTCACAGTGGTCCTGGCATTTACATACATGCCATCCCGGCGACATGTAAATATATGTGAGTGAGTGAGTCTGTCTGTCTGTCTGTCTGTCTGTCTGTCTGTACGTCTGTACGTCTGTACGTCTGTACGCCTGTACGTCTGTACGTCTGTACACACACACACACACACACACACACACACACACACACACACACACACACACACACACACACACACACACACACACACACACACACACACATTCACACACATTCACACACATTCACACACATTCACACACATTCACACACATTCACACACATTCACACTCAGACACCTAGAGAGAGAGAGAGAGAGAGAGAGAGAGAGAGAGAGAGAGAGAGAGAGAGAGAGAGAGAGAGAGAGAGAGAGAGAGAGAGAGAGAGAGAGAGAGAGAGAGAGATAAAGTGTGGTCTTCAGTTTTAAATATTCTGAACATATTAATGATTGTAAGTAAGTTAATAAAGTACTTACGAGGTGATCACATGCTTTCTTAAATACTCCATTCTTTCTAGTGTTATTGCAAAATATTCCGTGAAAATGGAAAACAGAATTCACATGCACACTTATGAATTACCATAAAGTTCACACACTTACACCTGAGCATGTGTTCAGTTAAAACAATTTAACCAATCTTATATATGACTTTGCTGGATCACATTTGCTTTCAATATTGGTTCACAATTTACATGAAAAGGCAGCCAATACAACTAGGTGTAAAGGCACATGTCTTTATGGATATATGGTTATGATCCAAAGACAATTAGTGCTTGCCTTTCTGTATGTTTGTTTTGTGTCTTCACTTATCTATCTATCTATTTGTCTTTTTTTTCCTCACCTATGTGTTGTCCAGCTATGATCTCATCTGTGGATGTGGCTGGTAATTTTTAGTAAAGTCTCATTATACTGTCATGATTTACGCATGGATGAATAATACGAGAATAGTTCGACTCTAAAGGCCAATTATAGCAATAATTTTGTTTGAGTATTTAGCATCCAAGGATGCTGGACCTTTCAACACTGTTATTTTTATGCAGTGTTGACCACTATGATGGGTGAGGCACATTGTAATTGAAGCATTTAAGTTGTTCCCCTAACTGTAATGATAAATTTCTCTCTAATTGTGACTTTTGTAATACAGTTGCCTTGAAGTCTTACTAGCAGCATTGCTTTTATGAAAATAAACAACTTTTTTCATGAAGGAGCTCTGGATTGCAATAAACATGAATTTAGACATATCTGTGCATATACAACAGCACTCTTAATACATGCCCATATATTTATAAGTAGTGTTAGTGTACTGACTTTGTGCCAGTCCTGAACGGCCTGAAGGAGCCATGAGCACGGTATTTCCCTGTTTTAGTTGTCTAGCCCTTACTCCTCAAGAGGACCCTGTGGGGTGGACTGTAATGAGGCTTGCCCCCTTCATCAAATAGCCCCACCAATTCAAACTCTCCTGATTCCCTGACCCCAGGCTCTCCTTTGACCATGGTTCCGAACACTGCAACTACTACCCCCTCCTCAATGCCTACTAGTACATTATCCACCCAAGTCAACGCTCAGTCACCAGAAGACATTCCTACTCTCTCAACATGCTCAACTTCATCCCCTCTACCTCCGCAACCTTCTTCATCAACTACCCCCTCGTCCTTTATTACTATTTTACAGTCTTATTGTCCATCTCTCCATAATACTACCTTCCTGAACACTACTCCCTCTTCCACATGCCCCGTCCTTTTACTAGCCCCATCTCTAAAAATATCTTAAATACTCTATTTGGCCCAGTCAAATGGGACCAATTTTTTTTGTGATCCCTCCCACATCTCCCTACTCTGACAACACTCTTCTCATCCAGCAATGTCTTCAAAAACAAGTAGACAGGGTCTCTTTCCGTAGCCGACCCGATTGTTCCCGTCTTGTCACAGTAACATCTGAAAACCAAGCTATAGCATTATCAACTCTAACTGATCTCTCTGGTGACCCCATTCCAGCAAAATCTCATCCAACCCTCAATACTTGCACTGGAACTGTCTCTATCTCCCCACTAAACTGCTCTATCTATAACAAACATTGGTCAGATTGTGGAGAAAACTTGCTCTCCTGTTTCACAGACTACGAGGTGATATCAATACAGTGCTACTCCATTCCTCCCAGACCTTCCCTTTAATATTTACATTGGTGTAGAATCCCTCCCTGTCTGACTATGTCAACCTCCTCCCCGTCAGTGCCAAAATTGTTGGCATTTAGGACATCCAGCCAAACATTGCCATTCCACAGACAGATGCCCTCAATGTGCCCAACTTGGTCATACTATTTTGCTTTTAACCATTAACCATTCCCTCCACACTTAGAGTGAATGCCGGTATCCATCTTCTTCCTCCTCATGTTCCCCTTCATCCCTTCTTCGCACTTCCTCCTCCATTCCTTTCCTGAAATCCCTTCCACTCCCTCATGGATAAACGTGACTCCCTTTTGTCACAGTGCCTTCCCTGGTCCCTCCCCTCCTGGAAACTCTCCTTAAACTGTTCTTTGATCTAATCCTACTACCCCCCCCCCCCCACTTTCCCCTTTTGCTAATCCCAGCCTTACCCACATGGGCACCCTTGCTGAATCCAGCACTTTTACCTTCGACAACCTTGATCTAATCACGCTTCTGCTTATCCTTGCTCATTTTCTCACCCCTCTTTACCCTTTCAAATTCTTACTATCCTAAACTGCCTATGACTTTTGACGTATAGCACATTTTATCATTAACTACCCCCTCCTTTCTTTACCCTTTCCACTACTACATCTTTCTCTAGTGCTACCTAAGCTCTAATGTCTAGCAGATTTGTTTTTCTTTGAAACCATTAACCACCACTAATGTCCCTAGTTTGACAGGTACATCCCCTCAACACATCCTTATTGAGGGGAGAAGGAGCATGCTGAACTGAACTATGATATAGTACAACTCGTTTAGCGATCATGAATTTAATAGTGAGGGGATTTGACCTGTGGCTGAAAAGATTTATGGAGTGGTCTTCACAGCTACAGGAGGTACAAAAAGGAATATTCCCTCTTGATATTTTTTCACATAAAACATAATTTAAGCAATACGATATTTTACAGTAAATGAGCTTGTAAACAGTAAGACAAGTAATCATGTAAATGACAT
>NC_061834.1:6702111-6704611 GCF_019202785.1 Penaeus chinensis | reverse complement strand
GGTGTACTTCATTCTCTCAGTGTTCCACACAAACCCTTGGTAATCACTTATTTTCTTTCACATTTATTCAGTTGAGGCTGTTGAAATGTTTTACCTCAATTGTTATTTTTGCCTGAAATTAACCAGCTATGAATTTATTGGTGCATGTGAGTAAGCATGTGCCACTCTGTGATTATTTTCAATTATATTTATATATCATCTTTAAAATCTGAGTGAAAAAATTATCTATGGATGTAAGGGGGCTTCGAGAGTGGAACCATTACTGAAGGGGTGTAATAGTTAAAAGGTTAAGACCCACTGTTTTACACCAATATTATTTTTTTTAAGTTGGAAACACTTTACTGCTATAATTAACCACCTTTCCTGACAATGAGTCGTACTTCTGCCACTTCAAGTGACTCAGAATATGCAGATTTAAGCGAATAGACCACCGACTCAACCAAAGAACTGTGCCACTAGGATCATATTAGCTCCATGGACATTATCAATCTCCCATATTGTTTTTCATTTATGAAGTAATATCCTACTCCTGCCCCATGAGAAGCTGTTTGCACTGTAAGTTGAAGTGTTAAAAATAAGAAAGGTAATAGCAGACACATATTCTTGGTCACTGACACCATAAAAGTGTGCACTGGAGAAAAATTAGTTTTGTCTCCAGGTTGACCTCATATAACGCGCTAATCCAATCCTAAAAGATTTGTTTTTCTTTTACTTTTTTTTTTTTTTTTTTTTACATCCCCCTGTATAAAGATTCCATACAGCAAAATGCACATCCATCGTGCTTAAAAGTAACTCTTCTTATTGAAAAAAAAAATCATAACTACGGTGGTTGACATCACGATTATAGAAAAGGGAAGTAAAAGTATGAATGTGTATATAGAATTTTCGAAATACGATTACGGATTCCTGAAAATAGGAAGTTGTGTGACATAAAGGTCAGTATACCCATTTGTTAGCAAGTGAAAACCGTTCCTTTTCTGAAGGAAAATGTCCATCCTGGTTAATATCTCTAGAATAGAAAAAAAAACTTCAATAATTTGAGCAACAACAGACGCGGAAAGAAGGAACAAACCCTATCCAGCAGAAAAGTAAAGGTATGTATGTAACAGTAACCATGCTATGAAAGCCAAAAGACAATATAATTGAATGGTGCACGGAAAAACTAAGGGATTTTTAGTAATAGTTTTGATACCAATAATATAATTCGTACCAACATAATTTATACCAATGGTTTTCAACCTTTTAAGCGGGTTGTAAAGTGTTGGAACTGTCGTGTTTCATAGTAATATGCTGTAGACAGCCAAGGATTTTTACACCGTCATGCATTACGAAACCAAGTCAAGTGTCTGCGACCATTAGTGTACTACGCCAGGTCTTGCCAGTTGTCAGGAACCTCAGTCCCATCTGAATAACATGTATTCATTCTTACGTATTAATTTCAAGGCTATTCTTCTTTTAATGAAAATTATATTTCATGTGAAAAGATCCACATGTGTTCTGGAAGTATTGTACTGATTTTTTTTTCTTTTTCTTTTTTATAATTCGTATTTTCGCAATTTCTTGGAGTATCTATTCTGGCGTACCATTCTCTCTAGCAAGTCCAAGTGTTGTAAGGAATAAAGGTATTATCGTATAAGCTGAAAATTATAGAATAAAATATTGACTAACATCGCTTTTAAAAATGCATATTTATATATAAATATCAATTTCAGGAAGAACAGTGGCAGATAATGGATCTGATAGTGACCAAGACGAAGCAGCTGATGTGGAATGTCTTCTTGTTCTGTGCAGTGTGCTACGTCGGGTGTTCTCTCTTCATCCAATAGCCAGAATAGCAGAAGAATGTACAGTCTTCTATGAAAAGCTATTAAAGAATTCATATTTGTGTATAGTTCCAGAAGTGCTTTATTAATTTGGTTTTGAATAATGCAATTTGTTGTATTTACGTTGTCTGTCTCGCACAAACTTCCTGGTAATTGTAAGTGTTGGGAATACAAAACCGGAACGACGAACGTATATAATCTCAAAACTCATTATAATTATTTACGACCACTTGTCTTTTATTTGCATTTTTCGGGGGCGGGGGTCTAGATCATTTGTAACATACAAGCCATAAACCCATTTCCAAACATGAACATTTGGTTACTTTTTATGATGCGCGAGTATGAAAAAGCAAGATTTCCCTGCTCTTAGCTGTATACCAAAGCTTATGCCACTCATTATCATGTCTCTTTTGTTGTTAGATTAATCCACGCAGTAGCATCAATATTTCCCTTTTTGTTCCCTGCATTGCTAGTGCTTTAACGATAAAACGACTAGAACCAAATACAGCAAGAGCCATGAACAGGCTCCGCTTCAGAATACAGCTTTTGCAATTATCGTAGTAAATTATACTTAAATTAGGCCTTTATAGATACCTGATATTGTTCTTTTCACTGGTTTTCACTTGTAAACGTTTTCTTGATACATACCTAAAAAGACTGACCACGTTCGTAGAGAA